>NC_064646.1:211803161-212106191 GCF_023864345.2 Schistocerca serialis cubense | reverse complement strand
TGTTCTTTGCACGAATAACTCGATCGACAAAGATCTGATCACTGGATAGCTCTCCAAGTAGTGCCTTTTCTATTAATAACGTGCTCAAACACGACAGCCGGATATTGGACATTGAATTCCTTAAATAATTCTTCACTCGTTTAAGAGTACTCATGCTTCGTTCACTGCTTGCTGTAGTTGCGGGTAGGGTCAAAACCAAACGCAGGAACTGTGTTATTTCTTCATAAACGGAGTTTAGATCATTGTTCACAATGTACTTTAAGAGGATTCTTGTAGATAGTGTTTCTTCTCATCAGCGTATATGTTCCACAGTTCATTTTCAAGTTGCTCTTGTTTGAAAAAAGGGTACTGTTCTAATAATTGAAGCAGTTTCAACTTTGGGAATTCTTTTTGATAGTTCGGGAAACACTTTTCGTTCAAAAGTTCAACAAACTGAAGTTAGGGAAAGTCTTCAAACCTTCTTTCCATCTGAATAATTTGCAAATCCAGTATCTCGTAAGTTAGTGTTCTGAGAGATGTGTCTTGACTGTCACAGAATGATAAGTTTCCATTCAAACACAAGCTGCATTTAATGCATTCATCAACGAATGTTTCCGCTGTTAATTGTCGTAAGTTTCTCAAAACAATTCTTATTTCGTCGTAGCAAGCAGTTGACTGAAGAACTTTAAAGAGATGATCAACATAAACAAAGCACCCTCGGTAGAAGCAAAGCAAGTTGACAAACGTAGGATCATCCATCCTTCGTTTCATTACCACAGCACAGCTCACAGATTCAAAAAATGGTTCAAATGGCTCTGAGCACTATGGGACTTAACATCTATGGTCATCAGTCCCCTAGAACTTAGAACTACTTAAACCTAACTAACCTAAGGACATCACACAACACCCAGTCATCACGAGGCAGAGAAAATCCCTGACCCCGCCGGGCGCGGGAAGCGAGAACGCTACCGCACGACCACGAGCTGCGGACTCACAGATTCTGGGTCCCACTGAGAGTCTGTATCATCAAATATATAAGCAAAACCTCTATATAGCCCTGAGAAATGACTACATGTTGTTGAAACTGCCCTGGAACGAAAGTTCCGGCGAGTGTTGCCTGCATGTGGCAATTTAAATCCTTTCTCAGTTAACAATACAGTTCGTTTTAATGATTTGCTGAAAACCGAATCGAATTCAGTAAGATCACTTACAAACATGCGTACTTGTCGTATGATTTTGGAGGAATGTAATAGTACCAAATTCAGTTGGTGTGCCTAACAATGAATAAACAGCGCATAGGCACAGAACTGCTTTACCAATTGCTGTAGTCCTCTTTCTCTCCCCGCCGTTACTGAAGCGCCATCATATGTTTGACTTTTCCTTCCACATTCCATTATTTCAATACTGCATGAATAATATTTGACAAACCTTCAGCAGTTTTATCTCCAGAAACATCGTAAAATCCAACGAATCTTTCCTCAATTTTGTCTGCAATACAGTACCTGAATATTGTACTCATTTGACTCTTGCATGACACGTCTAATGTTTTATCAGCCTGAATCGAAATGAAATTGCAGTTCTGAATTTCAGATTTTATTTTCTCATTATCTGCCAGAGTTATCATTTCTATTACGTCATTCTGTATATCTGGAGAAGTTCCTTTAAAGGTTGAAGATGATGACAGATAGTCTCGGATTAAACGCTCTCCTTGAACTAGTAAATCCAACAATTCCAGATAGTTACCTTTGATGCTGGAGGATTCGTCTCCTCGATGGCCGCGAAAGGCTAGTCCTTGTTTACAAAGAAATACAGTTGCCTAAATAAGACGAGCCAATACTCTCCTGCTGGATGCAACTTGTTTGTTGTATTTTATTGCTGTCAGACGAGCGGTTTCAGAAAGGGCGTGCTCAATTCTACTTTGCCTAATAACTGAAATGATTCTTTGTTCTGCAGGTGACGTTTTGATATCTGATGAATTTGTGCTTTCCTGTCAAAATTCTTTATTGTACAAATTCCCTCATTGCATCATTCCTTTTCACCACCAGAGGACATATTTAACAATATAATATATTATTGGCTACATTCGCAGTCAGCCAAGCACACTTTTCGTATCAGGCTGTCTGAAAAGTGCGTTTTTGTTTGGTTTCACTTAAAACTACACTGAATATAGGTGTAGATCATTTGTCCTTCCATTCTCACTTTTTTTCGTGCGTTAATGTAGAAAAAGGCGTTTTTAATAAAAATTCTATAAGGTGTTCAGTTGCTGGCTCACTCATGTTGGCGACACAACGAAAATATGCACTAAAATCACACAAGAATGAGTATGAACACAAACTGCGCGACTTCACTTCCGTGTGCAGAGACTAGTCTCGATATCTGTTAGCAAGTGCAGCGCACCGGCCGTCGTTGAAGGGGTAAAGTGGAGGGGAGCCGAGAATGCTCAGGCGCACACAGCCAGGTAAGGGAAGGGAGGCAGAGACTAAGAGCAGTCGAGTCTCAATCAAGTAGATACACCAATACTCAGAGTGCGGCGGCGTGGGCTAAAAAGCTGATGTCTTCGCACATTTAGTGCTCTCAGTAGAAAATTGTTTATATTTTTGTTATGAATTATTGTTGCATCTTTTTTAGGCACGAATACAGGGGAGACTTACTCTCAAGTCTCCCCTCACGCTACGCTACTGACTTATGCTAAGAACAACATATACGTCAATGCCCGAGGGAGGACTCGAACCTCGGCGGGAGGGGCCGCGCAATCAGTGACATGGCGCCTCTAAGTATTAAAAGTATTATAAGAAACCACATTAAATATCTTTAAGTGAAAAAGAAAATAACATATAGGAACTAGACACAATTTTGAAGGCTTGCGTACTTACGTAGTGAACTACTGTCCGTACCTAAGTGAACAATGTGGCCGCTGCTATTGTAACAAAATCCCATGTTTGTTGACTTGCAGGTACATTTTCCAGGCATCTTCAGGTTTATTATCTGAAAGGATACCAAGCGGTTGCAGAAGATCGTTTTCAATCGAACTTTTCTATTAGGCCAAAAATAACACAACAGAGACGGTTTTAAATAATATAATTATTTCAAAACTGTCACAAAGGGATAGGATGGTGGATGATAGCTTTGTGTATAAAAGGGCTTAGAAGTCAGTTTCATCTGTTGTATGACGCGTGTGTTTGGAAGTAACTGACTCTTAGTTTGATAACCAACTTGGTCACATTTCCCGACGAGTAGTGTGCAGATTCTTAATAGGACGCCATGTTGGCATTAGTGATCCCGAGAAGATACTAACAAACTAATGCAAATAAGAAGGAACTACATTTGTAGGCCAAAAAACGTTGTTTAAACTTTGATATACAAGTAAGGCAATAATGATAATAAAAATATAAATAACTTACCTTACATCAAACGACACAAAATAAAAAAAAAATAATAACAAATGACGGAATAAGCTTTCTCTGTCAGACTCACTGGAAACAATGGCCATAAGTATTAGAACTAGTCTGACTACTTCTCGGCTGGCAGCATTTCTGTTCAGGGCAAAAAATATGCTGTGACATTTTTCCCGTCCTGTCGACGTTACCAAACATTCCCCTTGCTACTAACTAGCATGTTGTAACCCTCAATTGTCAACGGCGTTCCCGCAATGGTAACACCGATTCCCGTCAGATCACCGAAGTTAAGCGCTGTCGGCTTCTCTAGCACGTGGATGGATGAGCTTCCGGTCTGCCGAGCGCTGTTGGCAAGCGGGGTGCACTCAGCCCTTGTTGAGGCAGACTGAGGAGCTACTTGATCGGGAAGTAGCGGCTCCGGTCACAAAAACTGACAACGGCCAGGAGAGCGATGTGCTGACCACATGCACCTCCATATCTGCATCCCGTGACGCCTATCTGCAGGGTGTGACATGGTGGTCGCTCAGCACCGTTGGGTCTTCCGACGCCTGCTCAGATGGAGTATAGCTTAGACATTACTTAATAAGAGTAACTGCAGTATCAGACAGGATCAAAAATATTTACTAATTATTTTGAATGTCTTTTTCCTCTGCACTTTGCAATGTATTACGGTTGCCTTAATTTTAGTTCATATTACTTGCCACAAACATGCACAGATGTGTAACTCTTCAGTCTTTCCCGGCGGATATGTTGTCAATAGTCTTCATGGGTTTGCTGCCGGATCACGTTGTGCAAATTCCACAATATTTTCTCGGAGCAACTGTCCGACATGTTCAGGTGGTTCAACCTTGCTGGTGGCTAGGTACGACTGACGGTATCCGCAAGTCGAGACCGCGTTTCTAGAACACGCCCGCGAAGAAGGCGCAGGCGCGGAAATCGCGCATGCGCAGTGATTTGCAGACAGATAGTGCCATATTCATAAATAAAAATCATTCATACAGCCAGTGTGGAATTTTCTTTGAAAAATGTCGAAGTTTGGCTGTGGTTGGCCGCCCTACATAACAACATATTCAAACTCCCTCTAGAGAAAATCGCAGAGCGGCTCTCCTGCGCGTGCGCTGTACACTGTGTTTGCCAACATTGTGGCCAGACGTTACTCACCAACGGCCGTACTAGACCAATGTTATGACGGGCTTGTTATCGAAGAATCTTGATTTGGGCGTCGTGATTTAATAGCAGCTAATGCAGGGTTACAGGCTGTGCTCAGTTGAAATCCCGCATCTCCTACTCGACAAGTGAAATGACGAATATGATATCCTGCTATGGTTTAGCAAATAGACGTAGCCTGCAAGTCCATGCCCTCTACGCTGAAAAATACCCACAGCGGAGAGTGCCCCGTGATAAGCTGTTCGGCAGACTTTTTCAGCGTCTGAGGGACACAGGTGCCTTTGCTCTTTGGAAGACTGACAGCAGTGGGCTCCGGACAGTCCATACTCCTGACTGGGAGGGGCGTGTGCTACGTTTTGCGGAAGAAACTGATAGAACTAGTATGCGACGATTTGCAACAGCAGAAGGCGTGTCTCACTTTCTTATCTGGGGGGTTACCTCATAAACAATAGCTCTACCCATATCATCTACGGCACTTTCATGCCATAAGGCCACAAGATCATCATGGCAGATGACATTTCTGTCAATGGCTGTTGCAGAGTGCGCCGCAGATCCACCGTTTGTATCTAAAATTTTATTTACTGGTGAGGCAGGGTTAATAAGAGATGGTGTTGTGAATTTCCATAACCAGCATGTATGGGCAAATGTAATGCGCAAGCAATTCAGGGAAGAGGGCATCAACATCGATTCTCAATCAACCCATGGGCAGGTGTACTTGCCAATAGATTAATAGGGCCATATGTGTTACCACAAAGGTTAACTGGGGCGCATTATTTAGCCCTTCTCATTAATGTGTCACCTACCTTGCTGGAGGCTGTGCAATTACAGCAACGAATACAAATGTGGTTCATGGATGGTGGTGTACCAGTACACTTTCATCGCAATGTGCGCCAACATCTGACTCAGGCACTTAAGGATTGCTGGATTGGTCTGGGTGGAGGGAGAGAGGGCACATCTTGGCCTGCTCATTCCCTTAGAGTTTTGGCTATGTGGACACTTGAAGGAATTGGTCTACACCATGCCAGTCAACGATGTGTAGACACTAAAGGGTCGCGTCTTTAATGCGTGCCAGAGCAGCGGCGCGGTTCTTTCCATCCCATTACGACGGACCTGCACCTACCTGTGAACATTGTCTCAGCAGATCATCAGTAGGGAAGCCGAGTCAAACCTACTGTACTTCGGCGTGAACCAGGCTGCAATGAAAGTCACTAATCTACGTTTCGGGAGAAAGTTTTCATATGAAATGAAAGGTTGGAAATTTTTGTCCTCAATTAATATATTCTGAAACTTAGGTGAACAAGTGTGACTGCCAAGCCCGTGCTTGTCTTAACACAGTCACTCACAATCCCTTTCACTCACGTTAGCAAGTTTGTGGTGTTGCATTTCCCGAAAACGTAATAGCTACAAAAATAGTGATTGTTTTGGATCGATAATGCTCGCCAAATATTAAGTCTGTCGGTACCAGATGCAGTCACAGTTTTTAGCCACCGACCTGCTCAATACGCCACGTGGGATATATGTCTTTTCTCGTCACAAAATTCACTTAAAAATTCCGGAATTTCTACACGCCCATCGGAGTAATTATGCCGTCACTTTACCACACTTTTGATGTATGAAACACTGCTAGATCCGGCCACTCATCATTTCCATCGGAACTACTACTACAACACGTCAGAACTGTTTCATGGCTACGCTCCCACTCTTCTCTAGAACACTCTAAGTCTTCTCTACCAGCCGAGAAAAGCGCGCGAAGAATATTGCTTTACCAATGGTCAGTTTACTCAACAGCCAATAGCAAAACAACATTCTCCCGCGTCAGTCCGCGCTTTTCACCAATAACCAATGGCAAAATAGGAAACCCAACGACTGCACCTTTTACCGACGTAATTATCTAATGTGCTGTAGTTTTGCTTATGCATAAAGTTATTTACTATTGTTATTTATACCTGAATTAACTTTCCCTTTACCAAAACTTACTTTACAAATCTATTCTAAAAAAATCCCCTTTGTCCATATCCATACTTCTTCGAAATGTTCCCACACTAAATCCTACCACACAACTCGTTAAACAATTATCTTCATATTAACCTTAAACCACACTCACGCATCATTCATACTGCAAAAACACATTTATAACGTTTTACATACACAAAAAGACATAATAACACTTTATGAAAATACTAGAACAGTTTATGAAAAACATTCTATTACTTTAGTACACTATAGTGGGCACAAACAAAACTAAAATCACAGTCTCCCTATCTAATATTGTCCTCTATCGGCGGATACATAAACTACGTGCGCGTCCAGTCTCGCGTCACCATCTGTCACTCTCCAGCTCTGAGACACATCTCCCACTTAACCGCCTCCAAGGCAGGAGTGTTATACGGCGCTACGTCTCACCAGCAGGTACAACAACAACCGGGTTTACTTCAAAGGGTGTGTCATTCCTTTGCCAGAGGACAGAGGGATGCATTGTCATGAACAGACACCACGTTGAACACCTCCTGTAAATATGTGATTCTCGTAGAAAGTATACATTTCCGGACCCACGTTTATTGGACTCGCCTCACAAAGTATGTATTTCCGGACCCACGTTTAGGGTACTTAGTTTCCCTGTTTCGATGGGTACTACGACCTCTTAAAGTATTAGACACTTTTTTTAACATGGAGAACTGGCTATAAGGAAGCTGTGTGTGAGGTGGGCACTGCAATTCCTCTTAACTGACAAAAATCGCATCCGGAGCAGCATTTCAGGACAATGCGTGGCGATATTTAATCGCAAAGTGCAATACTTTTTGCGCCGATTTGTGACCGCTGATGTAACCTGGATCCATCGTTACACGCCACAGTCAAAACGGCATTCAAAACAATGGACAAAGTCTGGTGAAAGTGTACTGAAGAATGCAGAGACCATTTTGTCTGTTGGTAAGGTGATGGCCACTATTTTTTGGTTTTCCCATGGAATAAACGTCACAGATTGCTTGGAATAAGGTAGAACCATATCCGGGACCTATTATGCTTCGTTATTGGATCATTTGAAGCTTTCACTAGACTAGCCTCGAGTGACTTTTTCCCATTCCTTAATTTGAAACTTTTGCTTGCTGGGAAGAAATTTTCATGAAATGTGGAAGTGATAGTTACAGTCAACGAGTATTTTGCAAAGTTTGGCAGAATCTATTTTTCCTATGGGATTAGAAAACCAAAGGATCTCTGGAACACGTGTGTAGTCCTCAGAAGAGACTCTGTCGAAAAGCCAGGTGAGTTGTTTACGAAATGAACATTATTTTCTTCCTTTTTTGCCAGATTTGTCAAACCAACCTCGTATATATTGAAAGGTGGCTACACTGAGTCACAGCGCCAGAGATTGCGGCACAGATTATTATTCCGCCGCCTCCACTGGTGCAGTAGTAGTTCAGAGGTTGCCGTGGGCAGTACTTGTTGAGAGGATGTCGAGGGCAGTACTAGTTCAGAGGATGTCGAGTGCAGTTGTTGTTCTGTTGGGCGTGAGAGTAGATGCTGTTCGGTTGCTGTAATGTATAGATGGAAGATGTTGCAATGAGACAGTGTATTTTTCGTCAATATATACGGAGGTAAAAAAAAAATTATTTCACATTTCTTTAATGACAATGCCTCTTGATCACCGGTTCAGTCAACAAAGCATCTGGCTCGTGTTCATGTATTAGACTTGTAATTCTGGTTTCTATGAGCAATTATAGTATTTCTGGTTTTTCAATTAGTTCATTGTAAATGGTGTTTAAAATATCTTGTCGTATTGAGGAAGAACGGTGCCAGATACGTGTACGTTGAATCACACTACCACACACAGAACAGTTACACTTGTGCTTTGTTGTTTCGTAGCTTTTATAGTTGCAGGGGACTTAATTAATCAATTGTGTTAACGGAAATTTTTTGTCATTCTTTATTGTTATTTTATGCTGTTAGATTGCGTACTAATACTACTCAGGGCCAACCGGTTACGAGACTTCGTAACCGGACACACAGCTACTAAAATTATTGCATTTTAATTAAGCCCCCCATGCAATATCTCGGGTTTTCTTGGTTGTTACTCTGTTCACTGAAAATTATGACGATTCCTTGGTGCGACTGCGATTTCGGGGCTTATCTGTAGTTAGGACGGACAGGAACCTTTACAGAGCGGGGCCTAAAGAATGGCGTCAGTCTCATTCTGTTCCTTTCTCGTTCAGTCCTAGCCGAAGAACAGAAAGGAGCCGGGCTATCACCCTTGCGCACGGATTCCGTCGCCGATCCCCAATGCAATAAACATGGTAGCAGTGTACGTACCTACCACTTGTCCCCATTTCTCATACGGAGGCTCCCTCTCCTTAATGCGCAACGGAATCAGAACTTTAGTTTACACTTGCCTGTGGAAAAAGAAAATTTATGATGGCTTGCTGATTCTGCGTTCAGCTTTACATGACAGCTCTGTCATGTAGTATACTAAATAATACAGCCATGCTATAATGTGGGTATGTACATCTATCTTCAATCCCAGAAACATCAGACGAAGAAAGAAAATTCCATTTTGTGCACTAGCGTAAAGTGGAAAAAGCGTGAAATTTCAGAATCTTAAACATGTGCTCACCAGGATTGGGACCTTCTCAATGTCTAGGAGTGCAACATAGCATCACGTGCAGTCACTGATCTACGAATTTTACATTTCATTTGACATGCGGCACAACAAAAACTGGAGAGACGACGACTGCCTTGGTTCAGTCCTAGGCTGCTAAAAATAGTTTGCACCGGCCAATTTGAGGATGATTTCGGGAAGTTTCATCTAGTCGTATGTTGGCCCTAGGCTATGCTTTACCTATCCAATCCGAAAAACGTTGTTTTCAAAACATGTTTCAGGTACACGATATCGCAGTCCCTTTGTTGTCGAGAAATATGATGCAGTGTTCCGTCAGACATGCATGCACGACTGGAGGAACCAGCACTGCGGTGACTACAGCCCGTATGAAATACATGAAACGTTTTCGCAGTTGCGAATATGGACAACCATCCGCTGTATAATGGAATGAAGACAAATTTGTGCGGTAGACCCTGACTTCCCTCTTATCGCGAGCGGTCGCCATACCAATTTTTTTAATTGTTCGTTAGTGTTTGTTGCAATTGTCACATGACTCCCGTTCAGTTTCATCGCTGATCCCTTCACTCGGTTTCTTTTTATTACAGACGGCAACCAGTCCTCTGAACAAACACTCTGAGCTACCGTGCCGGCAATCATTAAGCTATCCGAGACGCTTCACTGCCAGACCACGTGTCTAAAACCATCTGTCTAAAACCTGCACTTATGCATTTGTTCTAAAACCTGCACTTGTGCATTCGTTATGTGTATTCTCATGCAAGAGAGACAATTCACCTGAAAGTTTCTTGCCCGGTGTTGGCAAGTAAACGCAGGTCCGTAGGAGAATTGCATCGTACTTCAACAACACAGGCACTGCATTAAGGTATTTATGCGCCGACATAAGGCAAGCGATTTTCATTTAAAATGTCTCTCCCATACGGGAATATACATTATGAATGTACAAGTGCAGGCTGTAGACACATGGTTGACGACTTAGATGGATGTTTGGGTCTGGCCTTGGAGCATGCTCGGATAGCCTAATGGTAAGGGGACCGCCCGCGACAAGCGGAAAATCCGGGTTCGAGACCCGGTCCTGCACAAATTTTCATTGTCTATGTAGACATCACATGACAGCTGTCCATATTCGTAATTGTGAATACGTTTCATGTATTTCATACATTTCAGTTACGTCAGCCGACACTAAACAATAGAAATCATAAGAGTAATGCAATAAATTCATCTACGTGATGTTTTATATGCGGGAAAAGTGTCGTAGATGGTGCCAAAGCTGAATAAGCTTTATTTAAAACTTATTTCTTTTTTTACTGCTTAGAATGCTATTAAAGCGTCATTTTTGTTGATATCTTCACAGGATTTGCTCAATTACTCTTACTTTTTTTCCTATTTCATATTTTTTATTTTCTGTTTCAGCCGAACATTATGGATGTGTAAATAAATTATTTTTATGAATATTTTCTAGCTTTGCTTCATAACGCGTACATAGCCCTCATTTAATCATATGAGGATGTAATTTCTGATCTGAGTATAGAAAAGGTGGTATGCATATTCACATTACTAACCGAGAAACAAGTTTATATATCTCCAGGATGCCAGGAGTTGAAGTGGGTCCACAACTTTATCTTTAATGAAAGAAATCGTTGAAATACATTGTAAGTTGTTTTAGGAAATTTATTTTATTTATCGATGGTGACTAGTTTCGAACTTGGGTCCATTCTCAAACGATCCGTCCTCGTAAGTGACTGAAAGCAGTTACATATACATGTGTGTAACAACCACAGCAAATAATCCAAATGGTAATACAGATACTTTAGCATATAGCAGACAAGTTACACTCAATTATATCTTGTCTACTGTATGATAAGGCATCTTGAGTTGCAGTACTTGTTTTGAAGCTGTTTCCATTTCATTTTTATCGGCAGGTTTCAGTTCTTCCCATCCCAAATTCACAACATATCTTTGTGATTGATCACGCGGGCTCTGGCTTGACAGTTACTGACTGTAGGGCTTCCGATGCAAGTCCTCGAACGTTTTTATAACCTTGTGTTTATCGGTATCAACATCTTCTCGGCCACTCCGAACGTTGTTAATGATAAGCTTGCCTCTTGATTCACTGGAACGAAGGACTCTCATGTTTACATTGATTTTGATGGTCTCCTCGCTCACCCTTGTGTTCTGTGGTCACGATCTCTTCTCAACGCCTTCATTCTGTTTTTGTTGAGGTCTCTGTATTTGGGCCAGTTTCTGTCAGGGTTTCGCCTTTCTTCTGAGCAGTTCCTGTTTCGAGGCTAAATGTTTGTGGAGTGCAGCGACATTCTCTGCTGCTGTTCGAATACTGTTGCTTTCCATCATACGTTTTCTCTCGAGTTGGATATTAATATGGAATCTGGCTCTCAACAAGCCTATGGTCGCTACCTATGTTGAAGCGATTCATGAGTGATACATCTGATCAAATTCGGTTGTTCGATGTGAGGATGTAATCTGTTTCATTCTTAACTGTGTCCTCAGGCTCTTCACAGGTACACTTCCTTTTTGGACTTTCCTTGTAAAATCTTTTCGTGCAATATAAACGCTCTTCGTTAAGAAAATTTATCATTAATTAACCTCTTTGGTTTCGTGTTGAAAGTCCAAAATTTCTAATGAAAGGACGGTCTTCTGTGGACTTCAGTCCTACCTTATTAAGGAAAATGCGCTGGTTTCAGAATTTTTTGCAGTTGTCAGATACTCGTTGAACTGTTCTAGTTCTTAATCGATAGGGGTGGAAATAGGTGCGTAGGCAAAAATGATTTGAAGGCTAATCTTGGCATTCAACTCTTGGATCATATAGATCACTCTGTCTGGAAAGGACGTGGTCTTTGTGATAAGATTTTCCCTCCTGTCGTGAATTAGCAGGGCTGCGCTACCAATATATGAATATACATATGGGTTATTTTGAAAAAAGGGATGCCCAGACCTCGCTTTTGAGCCTTGTGCCATCGATTCCGACTGTGCCCCAATTGATGTACTGCAATTCATATTCTAAGCAACCGAGAAGTCCTTCGAGTTTTATAGTGTGAATATTACATACTGCAATATACAAAATTTCTTTCAAATTATTCCCATTCCCTTTGGGTCTGTTTTGTTGTTAAATTTGATTAGTCGATTTCTTGTAACCCACTCCTCTTCCCCAGAATCCATGGGGTACTATTTCCTTTGTGTTTAATTTGTTATTAAATTTGATTACTCGATTGTTTGCTATTCCTCTCCCCTTCTCCAGAATCCACAGGCCAGTCTGACATTTAAGTGCAAGATTCTGAGGCTCCATCTCTGCTTGCCTGGGGTATGATTGTTTTAAAGTTTGCAATTTTCGTTCCGGGAAGGTTTCGACCATACTTTACATACTTTTAGGTTGAGTAGAGGTGGAGAGCTGTGTAGAAATTAATAGAGATTTGGATCGATAAGGGTTTAATGCCACGTTCCTCTCTGTACATGCAGGTGAGAAAGAACTAGCGCTCGTACAGGGCAGGGTCGCCACTCCATGAGAAGATCCTTCTCCCACTGGACCGTGACAGGGCACCACTGCGACCATGGTAGACGCATTATATGCTGATAATTGTTCTATGAATGCTATAGTAGGTAGATGCATCTTTGGGGACTAAATTGATAATACTCTGCGCCGACTGTGGAGTGCTGAGCGTGGTTCTCTTTGTTTGAAAAGCTCTTCAACACAGGTGCTCTTAGATTTTATTGACAGAGCATCGGAAGTAATAATATTGTAATCAATATGAGGAGATTATTTTTGTCGTGCTTTCAATATTTTTAGACTACATTACAGTTTTGCTTAAGGATGACTTATTCTAGACATTACTGTGAATGTTCTCTGTTCGTTTTTACGCTTCCTTTCAAGTTAGCTGGTTTGAGTTTTTCCATGGCTTTTTCAATCCGCTTTTTGGGACTGTATGTTACTCATAGCTTGCAAAGTCTCTCTGTGGATGTTCACGTGTTGCTGTCAATGCCGTGTTGTTATCTATTTTCCGTGTTCCTATTTTATGAGGATAGTGCCAGTGTCAGTGTTCTTACGAAAAAATGTCATCAAAGTCTATAACGTTCAAAGGCAAGAAAACACAAATAATTGTAACAGTTACTGATTTATAACGTTTATTCTGCAGGTGACCTATGGCGTCACTGGATGCGGATATGGAGGAGCGTGAATTCAGCACACCGCTCTCCCGGCCGTCGTCGGTTTTCGTGACCGATACAGAAGCATTGCCCCAGTTTAATCACCACTCCACTGCAGAGATGACTGATATACAACAGATATTAAATGGAAACATAGTGCAGCATCAGTTCCAATTTCATTTTCTAACAGCACTACCATTTCCAAGCACCAAGGCCATTTTCATGTTGTTATGAGCTCAGCGTCGTGTAGGTACACAGATGCAGCCTGCATTGATGTCTACCCATTGTAGAATCCTTGAACACTGTAAGTAGGCTGTTTATGTTTTCTTATTGGCAACGTTACGTAGCGCTCAATATGAAAATCACTGGCTGTGCTGTGTGCAGTCTGTGGCTAGTTTGCATTGTTGTCTGCCATTGTAGTGTTGGGCAGCGGCAGCTGGATGTGAACAGCGCGTAGCGTTGCGCAGTTGGAGGTGAGCCGCCAGCAGTGGTGGATGTGGGGAGAGAGATGGCGGAGTTTTGAAATTTGTCATGAACTGCTATATTTATATATGATGATATCAAGGTAAATACATTGTTTGTTCTCTATTAATATCTTTCATTTGCTAACTATCCCTATCAGTAGTTAGTGCCTTCAGTAGTTTGAATCTTTTATTTAGCTGGCAGTAGTGGCGCTCGCTGTATTGCAATAGCTTGAGCAGCGAAGATTTTTGTGAGGTAAGTGATTTGTGAAAGGTATAGTTTAATGTTAGTCAGGGCCATTCTTTTGTAGGGAATTTTGAAAGTCAGATTGCGTTGCGCTAACAAAATATTGTGTGTCAGGTTAAGCACAGTCTTGTATAAATTGTTCAAAGGGGACGTTTCATATGTCGACCCTTAGCCTAGGATACCTCACTGGAATCTTCTGATTTTTTCTTGTAGTTTGTGTAATTAGTGTAGCTATTGTTTATTGCTAGCGCGTAATTGTAGAGAGAATCTCCTTTGTAGTTGCAGTCTTTCATTGTTGTACAGTAAAACTGTTGTGGCATGCATGTAGATTTGCACCAAGTATTTCGCAGCTGCAGTTAACTAGATATTATTTTCAGTGCTATTTTAATGTGTTCTCTTATTTTTGATCTTCAAATTGTGTTTTTCTGTGTTGTCGTGTGAAATACTGTGACAATAATGGCGTGTGAAAAACGTAATACTAGGCTCCAAAGTAAACTGAGAAATGACAGTGAAAATGAAAGCAGAGTGTTGGCGCCACAGAGTAATGAATTAACTAATGTTCAAAGTAGTAATTTGGTAACTGTGCACAGGGAAATGGAGCGGGCGTCAAACAATGGCGTGGACAGTGAAACAATTAGTGAAGAGGGAAGCATTATCGATCGATCGGTCGGCAATAGCTCGCCTCAGGAAGCCGAAATGACACGACACGATCTCGCAAATACTGTAGATTCAGGTTTTGGATCCTCACCGTTTTCTCAAATAAGTCAAGACACATTTTCTGCTTGTCAAAATGTGAATGTTTCCGGTGCAAATTCACTGCCGAAAAGCACTGAGGAACATGTTTCAGACACCAGTGCATTGTTATTACAATTAATGCAACAAATGGGACAAAAGCTTGAAAAGTTAGACACAATGGAACAACATCAGAGACAAACACAGCAACAGTTAGACGCAATGGAACAAAATCTTCACACCACGCTTGAACAAACACGTGAAGATTTAACTACTGAGTTACATAACATCGAATCGAAATGTCAAAAAGTCTGTAATGACGTAAAAACACAAATTTGTGAGCATTTCCTACCTATTTTTTCGCGTCATGAAAATGCATTACAGAATCATGAAGCAGCCATAAAAGAACTGCAAACTATTGTTCATGAAAATCACGACACCTTGCAAGCTAAAATTGACTCAGTTGCATCTACCGATTCGGTTACGCAACTTGCAAAAACTCAGGAAAACTTAAAGGACACAGTAGATTCGATTTCAACACAAATGGACACTCTGAAACTTGGTTCAGAAAAACACACTGAGGAAATTTGTTCACTATCGGAGAAAGTAGCCGAACTTTCGGATCAGGTCACTAACTTATCTACAAAGGTAGATGATGATCTGAATGACACAAGACCCGTAGCCTTCACTGACACAGAAGAGTATGAACAAATAAGAAAATTCAAACAAAATCAGAATCAAATTAATACACAACACCAAAGAGAAATCCGGGAAGTACAAGATCAGCTGACACAGGTAATACAAGAATTACGTATTTCAGAGGACACTCGCGCTCCAACACGGGAAGAGGGACTTAGAAACACGGAAAAGCCGCAAAATAATAACACAGGGCATTTCGGAAGTTATGAAAGAAATTGGCAATGTGCACCGAATTTTGAGATGGAACGGCCGACACGACCTAACAATGACCGATATGCGACTCGCCGACATGACGATTTTGACTATAAGCTGTTCATTACTACACGTAAATTCAAAACATTTAAGAATTCTGGCAACGACATTCATCCACAAGCATGGCTCCATCAATTTTCTCATTGTTTTCCTCCCAACTGGTCGTTGGAACACAGATTAGAATTTATGTGTGGCTACTTAGAGAATGAACCAGCTGTAAGAATGCGATCGGTCATTCACGATTGCCACAGTGAAGGAGAATTTTACCATGCCTTCCTCTCAGCATATTGGTCTCAAGCCACACAAGACCGAGTAAAACATGGTATCATAATGATGAAACATTTCGAACAATCTGAATTCTCCAGTCTTGTGAAATATTTTGAAGACATGTTGCACAAGAATCAGTACCTGTCAAACCCATACAGCCCCTCAGAACTCATCCGCATTTGCTTAATCAAATTACCTGAACATTTACGGCATATCATTTTAGCAGGACGTTGCAAAGACGACATTGAAGCTTTTCAGGGACTGTTACAAGAACTAGAAATTGACACTGATAATCGCGGAACGCGAAAACAAGGACACAACAATTACAGGTCACATCCGTCACAATTCCGTGACGACAGAAACAATAACTGGCCACGACAAGCCTATTCTTATAACGCAAATCGTGACCAAAACAGACACCGCCCATATGACAACCATTGGCAGAGTAATAGTTACAGAGAAAGATCGCATTTCCGTAGTAATGAATATGACAGAGATAACCATAGAAACAGACAATATGGTAATCAGAACTATTATTATCAAGGGAGACAGAATAATTTCAGACGCAACAGTTCAGCGCGCAGTTACGATTCAGGGAGAAATTCTCCACCACATGACCGACACGAAAGAAACTGTGTAAACTACCGACAAAACGACAGACCTGAATTGCATCAGAACTGGCGGGATTCAAACAGAGCAGGGCCCTCTCAAGGAGGTGAATTTGTAGAAGTTAGGCCTCCTAATCCCAGTAACGACGCGCGGCAACAAAGAGACAGACAATGACTCGCACCGCAGGCATACACGTGCGCCGGCTGGCTCCGAGAAAAATAACATTATATCTGGTACTGCTAATGAGATTTTAATGCAACATTTTGGTTTACTTGAAAATACATTCTGGGTTTAAAGTACTTTCTGTGAGATACCAGACGACACAGTGGTTAGTTTAAGTGACAACTACACGGTTTTATCACGACGCTTCTAATGAGTGACAATTTATAATGTTGCTTTTGTAGTGTTTCTGTTTTATTTCTGCACAGTTTTTCTGTTTTATTCTGCAAAGTAAAACATGTTTTAGTAGTAACTTTTGTGGTATAGCTACAATGAGATTGCCTTTTCCGTAGCACAACAATACGTTACAGCACAGTACTTTCATCATCACAACAGTAAGCGTAATAACTAAGATATCTCTACACAAAGCATTTCACTTTTGTTTATCATGAGGTAAGTACATTGACTTCTGCAGAACTTAGCTTTCGGAGGACGATAACTACGACACTTCCACAGAGATTATGTTGCAACAAGACGCACATTTAGCGCTACAGGACACGTATTTGAGTGATTAATTTTGTACTTAAAACATTTATTTTTAAAGATATTTGAAGTACAATGATACAAAGGTTTTCAGTGATACATTTCATTTCATTGCTGTAATCTGTAACACCTGAGGGTATAATTACATTAATCCTCAGGGGGGTACACGCTTACTTTGTGTACTATGTGTGTGGCAACCACAAGGAACCCTAGCTAATATGGTATTTGCTTATACAACTTTACACACCGGTACCATATTTCTCTAACACACAAATTACACAGCTATCTGATCATTTAACTGAGAGATAAACATTTTTTTACTACATCAGTGACACATGTTTACGCAATACACAGTTGGGTAACTTCATACTTATGAAACTGTATTTTGTCTGTACTTTGTAAACTGTTCATATTTTTTCGGAATCATTGTGATACTATGAGAGCTTTGAATGATGTATTTGGTATGGATTCATGATTTTTAAAGTACGTTTGTGGCAGATGACACTTTTGACATGAGCAGAGAATTTTTTTAATTATTGGAGGAAGCTACTACGATTTTGAGATTTGACTGAGGTGTTATGATGTTATTTTTACGACGACGATGTGTATTATGCTGCTGAGGTATGTTTATGATTAATAGGCTGAGGCTATATGAGTTATTTGATTATGCTTCATATTTATAATGACGAAATATTGACGAGTGTCGATGGATACGTATATGTGTAATAAGGTAAGGAGTAATGAATAGTGATTAGGGACTCTGACTTATGGAAAAGGATGTTGGAAACCAAGAATCGTACTTTAAGAGTTATGAAATGTGCGTAAATGCGTGACTGTATCACAATGCTGACGAATATTTTATTTGGACACTTATATTTATAGTATTTTCTTTCTACAGATTTGCAACGCTAATTCTTCACCTGTGAAATATTTTTATGTGAGACTGTCACTGTAGCGGAAACTGCTGTCGTAAATATTTCTGTAAGAAAGTTAAGTGACCACCTGCACGTAATGCGTCGTGGGCACCCAGCTGTGTCGGACGCCTGGAGAGAGGGCCATTGGCGCGTGCCTTTCAGAGCACAGGAAGAAAAAAAAAAGGGGATGCCATTAGCCTGGCCATTGTCATTCCTTTAGAGAAAGCATCGCAAATCCGACACGCTGATTACTTGGAAACATATCGTACTTTATGATATTTACTGAAATGCCTAATAAAATGACAAGAAATATTTTTACATCTGCACACCTGATTATGACAAGCGTCTTTCTATGAGAGTTGAGAGCTACTGACTTATGAAATGTCACATGACTATTGAATTATATTTTTATGCTTTGCTTTTTGTAGTTGCTTATTTCACTTGATATCTGGTTTCCAGCTGTGTTGCAGCATTGCTTTTATAAAATGAAATGTATTTGCTAATGTGAACACTTTCTGTCAACAGATCTATTAAATAATTATTTTATGATCCACGTTCTTTAAAAAAGGAGCACTTGGAAAGGAAAGAACAATAAGAAGGAACTAGTAACAGTAACACATAATTTTCTTTTCAAGTACATGGTAATATTTTTTTTTACAATAAGTTGTTGTGGTGCACCACTTTAATTAGTTAGACATTAAGATGTGATTATACATTTCCCTTATCTGCATTGTTATCTTTAGTGTACTATTTTTTCTGCTTGAGCTATGTCATGTTTAGGTATAAGTTACTGCTGTTTGCCAGGCATAGTGTTACTGAATTTGACTTTGTGTTACTCTGCTAAGCCAGTTTTACTACTCATTTATTTTTATTGTTGCTGCACATTGGCTCATATTAGTTGTAATTTTGCATTTTTTCTGGTAATTTAGATTTACTGTAGCTTGCTTTGCGATTTTCCATTTTTTTTGTTGCTGTTTATATTAATTGTTTTATGTGCTGCTGCATTGCCTCGTTCCTTAGTTTAGCATCTGAGCTCAGTAGATTTAAGTTAGCTTAAGAGGGGGTAGACTATATAAGAAACGAACTATGGAGAATAGGGGAAGAATGCTTTGAAAGTTACATGAAAACGGTTTGGGCCTAAATGAGTATTGTACAATGAGCCATATTTATTTTGAAAGAAATATGAATAGAATACAGAAAGCAGGTATAGATAGGACTTTTTGGGAATAATGACGAATGAAGGGAGATCTCCGAGAAATAAAGAAAGTTTTGTTTGCAAAATACTGCAGTACAACAAACCCTGTCCTTTCCTTTTGTATTATTCCGCTATATGTTTATGTACCCTTGTGTATTTGTCTTTTTCCTGTCTTTATGTGTTTAGCTAATAAGATTTATGTTGTAGAATTTTTCAAATACCATGTTATTTTCTTTGTAAAGATGTTTATACATTATTTATTCTGTTCTGTCTTAATGCTCATGTGTGAAGTTGATGTTTCGAAAGTTATTCTGATCATTTATGTATGTACTCATTTCATAATTCCTGTAACACTGACGTCTATGTCTATTTCTATTCTTTTGTAAAGCCTGTACTACAAATGTTATCTGTATTATTATGTTCTTTAATGATGTATTTTGTACCTTTGTAATTGTATTTTCATGTTGTAAATTTATAAAATTGTAATTGACACCAGTTCATCTTATTATTAACTTGTAAGTTACATTTCACTGCACACGTTTCTGTTGGTCATAGTATATGGACAATATGTGAGAAGTAGGGACTGTTAGTGTTTGCACGTGTGTTAATAATTCAGCAAGGGACTGGATAACAGCATTGCTGGTTCTAAGGACAATTCCAAAAACTTTGTGAGTGCACAAGTGGTGGTTTATGGACTTATCCGCAAGACTCTTCAATGGTGATTGTGCACCTGCACAGTCACAACAGATGGCTGCTGGCTATCTCTACAAGGACTACAGTGGGTCTGCATCTTTGATGATCCATCAGTACCGTAATCTCTACCAGGACTACAGTGGGTCTGCTCTGTGATGACCTACCTACCAATATTCTTCAAAACTTCGAATGACTCTGCTGTGGGTTTGCTCTGTTGTGGCCCATTACCTGTATGCATGTCAAGAGTCAGCACTGTCTTTCCGTTGGAATGACAACACTACTTCTTCAAGACTGCATGGAAATCCACTACTTCCGTGTGCATTTTCTTCTACTGCTCAGACTTTGAGAAAAACACTATATTTTACCGTAATGAATGATCAGGACTGTCTTTATGGACTGTGAGAAAATTTTAGCTTTTGACCAACATTGTATCAATAAGTGTGTGCATTTGATTTCTTTGTTATTGTAATTATGAAAAATTTTATCAAATCATTATTGGCCACTGCCCAAAAAAAAAATTTGTAAAATTTTTTGTGGGGAGCATGGGGGCTATGTAAGTAGGCTGTTTATGTTTTCTTATTGGCAACGTTACGTAGCGCTCAATATGAAAATCACTGGCTGTGCTGTGTGCAGTCTGTGGCTAGTTTGCATTGTTGTCTGCCATTGTAGTGTTGGGCAGCGGCAGCTGGATGTGAACAGCGCGTAGCGTTGTGCAGTTGGAGGTGAGCCGCCAGCAGTGGTGGATGTGGGGAGAGAGATGGCGGAGTTTTGAAATTTGTCATGAACTGCTATTTTATATATGATGATATCAAGGTAAATACATTGTTTGTTCTCTATTAATATCTTTCATTTGCTAACTATCCCTATCAGTAGTTAGTGCCTTCAGTAGTTTGAATCTTTTATTTAGCTGGCAGTAGTGGCGCTCGCTGTATTGCAATAGCTTGAGCAGCGAAGATTTTTGTGAGGTAAGTGATTTGTGAAAGGTATAGTTTAATGTTAGTCAGGGCCATTCTTTTGTAGGGAATTTTGAAAGTCAGATTGCGTTGCGCTAACAAAATATTGTGTGTCAGGTTAAGCACAGTCTTGTATAAATTGTTCAAAGGGGACGTTTCAACACATTCTGAGCTCAAACATAATAAGGCATCTCGACAGAATGACCCTCTAATTAACCCGTATGGATTCCTAAAACGTCGGTCATGCGAAAACAAAAAAATGGTTCAAATGGCTCTGAGCACTATGGGACTCAACATCTTAGGTCATAAGTCCCCTAGAACTTAGAACTACTTAAACCTAACTAACGTAAGGACATCACACACACCCATGCCCGAGGCAGGATTCGAACCTGCGACCGTAGCAGCCTCGCGGTTCCGGACTGCAGCGCCAGAACCGCACGGCCACCGCGGCCGGCATGCGAAAACAAACTCGAGCTTTTTGCAGATGACGTTCTGAATGCCATGCAGCAAGGCTAACAGGTAGCTGCAGGATCTCATGACTCTGAGGCACACCAAGGTTTATATTCACAGATACCATTACATTGGCTACAAAACAATATTCGTGGCTGGACTGAAAATTTTTGCGTAGCCCATAGAAGTTCATTGTGCCGTTTGCTGTTCATACTGTGTTAACAGACATGGCAGAGAATATTAACGTTACTGTAATCTCAGACTATTTGTAGATGATGCAGTTATTTGTAATGTAGTACTATCTGAAAAAAGTTGCACAGATTGTTCAGCCATGCCCGACATATTCGTAATAAGGAATGAGGAAAGCGGCATTTGTGTAGTTCATTATTATTTTTTTGCAAAAACTTTTAATGCCTAGTCCTCATTTCCAAAAGATAACTAGCTATTTTCAGTTTAAGTGACAACCTTCTTCAAATCTATAAATAAGTAAAAACGTACAGAAAATCGCCTTAGAAGAACGAAGTGAATATAAAGGATAAAAATGTTTGAAGAAACAAAAT
This sequence comes from Schistocerca serialis cubense, assembly GCF_023864345.2. Lineage (NCBI taxonomy): Eukaryota > Metazoa > Arthropoda > Insecta > Orthoptera > Acrididae > Schistocerca > Schistocerca serialis. The sequence goes on along the minus strand of NC_064646.1, from coordinate 212,084,152 downwards.
ACAAAAGTATACCCTACTACTCTGGTAAAAAATGACAGTATAATAACGTCGTAGGTTCAATTACAAAAATGAACCTACGTCGCAGTCGACTTTACAGTGTTTATCGACAAAAATTTTATGGCTTTAATGTACCCTACCAAAACTAAAAGCGGCCTCAATACGACTGGATACACAACAGTAATTATCATTCTGTGACAAGGCTTCGTGTAGAAAGCAACGTTAGTAAGACAACAAGACTGACCCGGGCTGTACATCTGCAGAAATCCACAAAAACACATATCTTAGCAACAAAACTTTTACGCCAGACCAATTAGTCTTAGACATTTTAAAATAACTGAAGATGACAGCGTTACAAAGTTAAGAACGTATCAATCACAGTAAAACGTCAACATCTCACGTATACAATAAATATCCTATGTAACAGTCATTTGAAAATGAACACAACAATTGAAAGTTTACCGTCTTACCTTCTTGCCTAGGGACACCAGATGAAAGTTGATGCGGTCAAGCCCTGAATCAAAATTGCGCAACGGATAACTGGGGAGAGGAGCTTGAGAGCGCTACCTAGAGAGCGTGTCCTTTCTGTACGATACTAGGCAAGGGGCTGGAGGGCTCACACGCTGATGTGTGGGTCCCTGCATTCTATAGCTTTTATTTTAAATAAATTCCTTTAACTTGACTTCTTTGTGATTTTTAAGGTATGTTAAAGATTGATGACAGTTGATTTCCTATTTATTTTAAACATTATCACTCGACTTTACAGCGATAGCAGCAATTGTTTCAGCTTACAGATATTACACTTTTACAACTTATAGCTCGGGTATATTATATACGAATATGCACGCACATTTCTACCGGTAAGACGGAATTACGTTGGCCAAATGCATACCACCAATGTCTCCCAATATTTGACATAGGACATTCACTATGTGAGGAGGATAATGGGCAAACTGGGGACCAGATACTTTAACACAGGGGGTCAAATTTCCGGAATTAAACGAGCACATTCATTACCTTACACAATCCGAAGCTGGACATAAAAGAATTAGTACAAATATTCATCTCTTCCACGCGTGAACATTGAGACAGACGCACTGAGGGCACGTCTGCTCACTTACCCGTCTTCTGTAACACTCCTAGAATATGGCGGGCACCCGGAGGTCTTCCTGGGCCCCGGTGGAGGGGGTGGTCGAACCACTTGGTCGTGACCAACCTCTCCACCCAAAATCTTGTGACACTGTAAAGTCTTTGACTTTTACCTGCCTGTGCTGTCTCTCTGATCCCCTAGCCAGGAGTAAGGTTGGCACTACTATACTACAGAACTACTTCCCAACAAAGATTTGGCCACGCTTTACGGAAAGGTGTGAGGAGGATTGGGAAAGTTCATGTGCAGATTCACATCCACGTACAAGAAATGCACAATACACGACACATATAGATACGTATTATGAAGCCTGACACATTTCTTTCCACCCGTCCACATGGGTTCTGTTGCACTCGCGGCCGGCCGCGACGTGTAATAAAATTGGCTGCGGAGCCGCCTCTGTTTCTATTTCCCGGTGCGAGCGAGCAGCGAAACCTGCTGCTTATAGAGCGGAAACTACTGTACCGTTTCACAATATACCGTAACACCGAAAACATCGATGTGACACTGTAAAGTCGACTGTGACGTAGGTTTATTTATATGCATGAAGGTCTTTACTTACGACGTTTTATATTGTCATTTTTTACCAGAGTTGTAGGGTACGCCTTTGTGTTTTGTGCCTTCCTCAAACAGTGTTGTCTTGTACATTTACTTTGTTAAGCAGTTTTTCTAAGGCGACTTTCTGCATTTTCTCTTTTTTAGCTTGTTCATAGGTCGGAAAATCGTGTTACTTACAACTGAAACTAGCTAGTCATTTTAATTATCTTATGAAAATGTGGTCTAAGCATTAAAAGATTTTTGAATTATTTTAGGTTTTAATGAACAAAAATGGTTCAAATGGCTCTGTCCACTATGGAACTTAACATCCGTGGCCATCAGTCCCCTAGACTTAGAACTACTTAAACCTAATTAACATAAGGACATCATACACATCCAAGCCCTATACAGGATTCGAACCTGCGACCGTAGCAGCAGCGCGGTTCCAGACTGAAGCGCCTAGAACCGCTCGGCCACAGCGGCCGGCGTTTCAATGAATATCTTCATAAGATTTTAAAGTGGTGTAACGATTGTGAGTTTGCTTTAGATGAGCAGAAATTTAAAATTTTGTATTTTACAAAACACAGAAACGTCGTATCCCATGATATCGTATCAGTGAGTCACATTCGGAATCAGTCAACTCATACGTATGCTTGGGTGTAAAAATATGTATGGATATGACGTGGCATTATCACATAGGATCAGTAATAGGTAAAACAGGCGATAATATTTGGTTCAATCGCAGGCTACTGGTAAGTGTAACGTGTGTACAAAGCAGACTATTAATAGAATACTTGCGCCCTTCCTTAGAAAATTTGCTCTAGTGTGTGGCATACACGTCAAATAGGATTTACAGGCACTTACAGGACAGCACAAATTGTCACAGATCTGTATGGCTCATAGAAGAGCATCACCCAAACGTGAGAAACCTGAAATGGCAGACGCTTGAAGGAGAAAAAAAACGGAAGATTTGGATTTAGCGTCTGATCGATATCGAGGGTATTAGAGGCCGATCCTCAGCAGTTTGGTCCCATAGGAACTTAACACCACCTTCCTTCCAGCGGTAGCACAGTTGTACCTCTCTAAGACATTGGATGAATGAGACAGCTCCTCAGGTCGCCGCCATACTCGCCAAAGATGGTCACTCGGGGTGGCACAGAAACGCGATTCACTGTTGAACACAATGCGACGCCATTCATCGGCAGTCCGCACTTCTCAGTCACAACAGTAATCCAAACGTAGCCATTGTGATGTAAACTAGGGCTGCTGGTAAAATAACGATTCTTCTCCAGTAGATATCGATGTATAAATGTGGTGTTGCCCGCAATATATCGATAGCAAAATTGCAATATCGAGTGCTGATATTTGTATTTTACATTAGATTTTTTCACAATTTTCGGTACATATTTGAAGTTGTTCTTTTGAATTTGTAGCAGAACATAATTTTACTTTCACTGTGTGAAGGAGTCTTACTACTTTTTGAGCTTCCGTCAAGTTGAATTCTCTTTGACTGTGTGAAGCAAGTATATGTGGCAAAAAAGAAGAAGTCCGATTGCACTGGTGTGTGTGTGTGTGTGTGTGTGTGTGTGTGTGTGTGTGTGTGTGTGTGTGTGTGTGCCGGAGGGGGGAGGGGGGGGGTGAATAGATGACAAGTTTTCCGATGTGAAGAAACAGCCACCAGTTGCATAAATGAACAACTTTTTGACGCAACTAGTGTGCTATTTCTTCACATTGGCCTTCTTTAGAAACAGTTGTTGAAAGTGATGAACAAATATCTAAATGACATGATTGGTCTCTGTAGTGGGCGGAGACGTGTGAGCCGAAATGCTGACGAAATAGGCGCTTGGCGCTACCAATAGAAACTGTAACGTTTAGTTTCACCACGCAGCTTTTGACACTACAATTGCTAGGTCACTGTCGTTGGCAGAAATAAAAAAAAAATTAAAAAAACAGGAAGTCGACATGAAGTGTTCCGGATTAATCCGATATGTTACGAAACTGGGCGAAGGACCTATCGGACATCTTTTATTGTGCCACTTACATGCAGTTACCATTGTTGGCATCTACCCTGATAGCTGAATGTTCAGCGTGACGGACTGCCGTCCTAGGAGGCCAGGGTTCGATTCCCAGCTGGGTCGGGAATTTTCTCCGCTCAGGGACTGGGTGTTGTGTTGTCTTCATCATCATTTCATCCCTACCCGGCGCGCAGGTCGCCCAATGTAATAAGTCCTGCACCAAGCCGGGGGACCTGCCCTGTAAGGGGCCTCCCGGCCAATGACGCCAAACGCTCATTTCCATACCATTGTTAGCAAAGTGGTTGTCGTTAGGCGTGACTGCGCATAGTTTTCCTCCAATTCTTGCTCTAAAGGCGATAGGTAGGCTGCTAGTTTGTTGACGTACAGAATATAATAAATCAATACTTAAATACACAGCTCTAAAATTGGCGCCGGCCGCGGTGGTCTAGCGGTTCCAGGCGCTCAGTCCGGAACCGCGCGACTGCTGCGGTCACAGGTTCGAATCCTGCCTCGGGCATGGATGTGTGTGGTGTCCTTAGGTTAGTTAGGTTTAAGTAGTTCTAAGTTCTAGGGGACTGATGACCACAGATGTTAAGTCCCATAGTGCTCAGAGCCATTTGAACCATTTTTTTTCTTCTAAAATTGGCGGTATATTTACAGTGTGAAGCCGATATTTTCACGCGCCTGTGCGTCGATATTTTTTCGTCGATATATCGATATATTGACACTTTTCTACATCTACATCCACATGGATACTCTGCAAACCACACTGAAGTACCTTGCGGAGGGTTCATCGAAACACCTTCACAGTTCTCTATTATTCCAATCTCGTATAGCACGTGGAAAGAACGAACACCTATATCTTTCCGTTCGAGCTCTGATTTATTTTATCATGGTTATCGTTTCTTCCTATGTAGGTCGGCGCCAACAAAATGTTTTCGCACTCGGAGGAGAAAGTTGGTGATTGGAATTTTGTGAGAAGATTCCTCCGCAACGCAAAACGCCTTTATTTTAATGATGTCCATCCCAAACACTATATCATTTCAGTGACACTCTCTCCCCTATTTCGCGATGATACAAAACGTGCTGCCCTTCTTTGAACTTTTTCGATGAACCCTTTCTGGTAAGGATCCCACACCGCGCAGCAGTATTCTAAAAGATGACGGACAAGCGTAGTGCAGGCAGTCTCCTTAGTAGATCTGTTACATTTTCTAAGTGTCCTGCCAATAAAACGCAGTCTTTCGTTAGCCTTCCGCACAGCATTTTCTATGTGTTCCTTCCAATTTAAATTGTCATAATTTCCTCGATATATCGAGAGCCGGTAATTATACTTTTTTAAGATATTGTTGTACAGGATTTTCGAGATTTTTAAAAATATCCACAGTTCTAATGTAAACGCCAGCCTGCGCTTGCGGCGGTAATTTTCTAGCTAGCCTCCGAGCAGTGGTGTGGGATGACACAATGTTGGAGACAGTCCATTTTTTGCTTTCGGACGGCTGGTGAAGATCTGAAGAGATTATATGTGTTTGGTGCTCAATACTGTGTTCTTCTTCCCTTGTGGTGTAGAGACGTCGTTGATCAGAACATTAATGATGAGTATGCCTGCCCTCAAGTTTCCTTGCAATCCAGCATCGGGTCACTGTCCCATCCGCATGCCCCACAAATCTGGATATTGTACGATTCGACCATCCAGCCAATAGGAGACCCATAATGAAATCCCATTCTAACTCCATCATCTACTGCTATTGCTCACACGAGTAAGCGACATCTCCATCTTCTTCACAGTGATCACTCAACATCCGACTTTTTTTTTTCTTTAGCGGGCTGGCAGCAGCTTATTACGCCGCTCTTCAGCCTACAGAATTTTGTTTAAAAAGATGAAGATAATAAAAAATAATAACAGTTGGCGATAAAATCGGTGACTTAAAGGTAAAATGGCAGAAAATTCTGGAGCTTAAAACATAAAACTCAGGGTTGATGATGCTAATAAAATACACAGGAAGCAGAAAAATAAGACAGACAATTAAAAAACACGGCGACAGTCTGGGTTCTGTTCGCAAGAGATATAAAATGCACACCCAACGACAGCATTATTTCTGTTCGCAACACTGTGGAAAGACGCACAACACTGAACACTCCCTTAAACACTGCACTAAAAAGTTGGCACAAATATGACATACCACACCCGAGAGCAGGTGGAGGGAAACTGGTTAGATGACGGGAAAAAAAGGGGGGAAGGAGAGGAAAAGTGAAGGGGGAGGGGGGAAAGGAACCAATGGAAGATGAGGATCCAGAAGAGGGGTGGGGGGTGCTGAGCAGACGTGACAGGGAGTGGGGAAGGCGGAGGAGGGGAGTACAAAAGGATTCGGGTTGGAGGGGGGGGGGAGAAAACATCCGACTCTGTTCACACCCCTTATATACCCTAACACGCCTGATGACAACACCAAACTCGAACAACACGAATGCACTCTGGTGGAGGTTCAACCTGTCACAGACAGTTGCAACTATAATCATATACATACTTGCTAATGATGTATGTCTGTACAAAGTTACATTGAAGTCTTCCATGCCTTCGTGCGCTTAGGTATTTCTTTTTTTCTTTTTGTAAGGTATTGTAGTTACGAGTAACGCCACCTACAATCTCTATATAAAGAAGGATTACACAGTGGGCACCTCATTCAGAAACTAAATATTAACTTTGTTTGTTTGTGGGAATATCGTGTTATGCCTCGTGTAAGAACGATAACTAACCATCATCTCGCGTCGGAATTCGACAGTAGCAGCTTTGTCGTCCGTTGACTGTGATTATTTATGTTATGTATGAGGCGGAACTATGGGCCTCACGGAAATAGTTGATGACTGGGTGTTGTGTGCTGTCCTTAGGTTAGTTAGGTTTAAGTAGTTCTGAGTTCTAGGGGACTGATGACCTAAGATGTTAAGTCCCATAGTGCTCAGAACCATTTGAACGGATAAAGGGTGACCCGGCTGAGTCACGCAATTTGACCTTTAGTCTGATCAAGAGGAGTGACCATTAATTGCACGCGTTGACCACGTAGGCTGATGTGAGGATCAATGAACTATATTTGGCGGGACGTATCTGGAACATCTTAGGTGATAAGAAAGTTAGTAGACAGGAAAACAATTAAATTCAGCATCAGCGGTGAACGTCGATCTTGACTTTGTACAATAATATTTACAAGTGCAGTTATAGAATGAACTGCGAATACTTCTCTACAATTCTGATTGCTTCACACATATAAATCAAGTGTCAATGCATAAACTGTATGTGGCGCCTGGCTAGGTCGTGGCTACTGACTTAGCTGAAGGCTATGCTAACTACCGTCTCTGCAAATGAGATCTCTGAAGCTATAACAAGTGAACCATTCCTATTAATGTCGGCTGTAGAACTGGCCAGTGCTCTAGCTTGTCTCGTAAGACCAGCCGAATGGCGGCCTTGGTCTGCTAGGGTCGACAGTGGCGACTCGCGGGTCCTATGTGTACTGACGGACTGCGGCCGATTTGAAGCCAACAACCTAGCAAGTGTGGTGCCTTGCGGTGACACCACAATTTAAGCCGTGATGTCGCTGCTTGCGTTGGTCGGGATCGCACGACTGTCTTGCACTTACGAAACAGATGAAATAAGGAGAGCCATACTCAGTACCACACAGGATCTCAACGGTCCCAAGAGGAGAGACATATTGATAGCTCACCAGGATCGGGCAATTAGGTCACATACCTTGATTCGGGAAATGGGCTTCCTTGCTGTGAGACAAGCACCCAGATGGACAGTGTGACGTCGTCTGGAGCACCACGAATTGTCTGACTCAGAGACTGGGTGTTAGTGTTGTTGAAATCATGTTATCTCATCTTCATGGGCACACAAATGGACAAAGTGACATCAAATATACTGCCAGAAAAAAAATTAGTACACTCTTTTAGAGGTTTCGAATTTACTCAAGATTTGTTGTTGCAATAGAGCATATGTTGTATATGAAATGATTATATTTACAGATCAATAGCACAAGCGAGGTATCGAGCCATGGTGAAACACTCATATTAATACGTGGTGTAGTCTCCACAGACGGCAATGCAGGCTCTAATTCTGGCATCCAGCCGATCGTACAAACGGCAATTACTTTTCTGGTATACGTTATGACACACTTGCTCCAGCTGTTGACCACAAGGCGTGGGGTTGGGCCAGTGTGTCTTGCAAAAATGCTCTCTACGAGGTAGTGTTCACCAGGTCTATGTTGGACTGGAAACATACATCACTAGCCTGTAGGCAGAATCTGCTTTCGTTGCTGAAGACCACAGTGTGCCATTCTATCTTCCAAATGATCCTCTGATGGCACCAGTCGAGCGGTGTATGTCGATGCTGTGGCTAGAGGTGTGTGTGCCCATAGTCCCACTGCTAATAGCCAGTTCCCAACAGTTCGCGTTGACACGTCTGGGCTCACAATTCCTCTTATCGGTGCTGTGGTAGCTACACGATCTGCCACTGCTGCCCTTACTACACGACTATCCTGTGCTGGTGGATGTCTAGAATCTCGCTGCTCTCCACGGATGATGCTGTAATATACAGAGAAGTTGCAGCATTAGAAAATTTCAGCAAAATGCAAGAATATCAGCAGCGGATAGGCACTTGGTGTAGGGAGTGGAAACTTACCCTTAACATAGACAAATGTGAAGTATTGCGAATACATAGAAAGAAGGATCCTTTATTGTATGATTATATGATAGCGGAACAAACACTGGTAGCAGTTACTTCCGTAAAATATCTGGGAGTATGCGTACGGAACGATTTGAAGTGGAATGATCATATAAAATTAATTGTTGGTAAGGCGGGTGCCAGGTTGAGATTCATTGGGAGAGTCCTTAGAAAATGTAGTCCATCAACAAAGGAGGTGGCTTACAAAACACTCGTTCGACCTATACTTAGGTACTGCTCATCAGTGTGGGATCCGTACCAGGTCGCGTTGACGGAGGAGGTAGAGAAGATCCAAAGAAGAGCGGCGCGTTTCGTCACAGGGTTATTTGGTAAGCGTGATAGCGTTACGGAGATGTTTGGCAAACTTAAGTGGCAGACTCTGCAAGAGAGGCGCTCTGCATCGCGGTGTAGCTTGCTGTCCAGGTTTCGAGAGGGTGCGTTTCTGAATGAGGTATCGAATATATTGCTTCTCCCTACTTATACCTCCCGAGGAGATCACGAATGTAAAATTAGAGAGATTCGAGGGCGCACGGAGGCTTTCCGGCAGTCGTTCTTCCCGCGAACCATACGCGACTGGAACAGGAAAGGGAGGTAATGACAGTGGCACGTTAATTTCCCTCCGCCACACACCGTTGGGTGGCTTGCGGAGTATAAATGTAAATGTAGATGTACAAGTGTGTGAATGTCGACATGACCACCGATATCAGCAACTTGTGTGGCAATCCTCCGAAAGGGCCATCCCCCTGATCGGAAGGCCACAATTTGACCCCTTTCAAACTCGCTCAGTTGACTGTAGAAAGTATGAGTGCATGTACGTGACATGGTTGCCTGCTTTCTTCACATGGCTGTGAGCAATCTCTATTGAAAGGTAGACACAGATGGTGCTCTAGTAGCTATGCCACTGCGCTATCTGTTTGTGGACGACGTTGAAACCATTATCAGTACATCCTCTATCCCCCAGGTGTCATATATCGTCATCAGATCAAATTCGACTTTGTCTTTCCCAGCTCCAGACTGTGTCTTCTGGCCAATAATACCATACGGCCATTTCATCACTGCGGACATTGTTGCAGCTACCCTTGACGTGGCAGCCGAGAGAGGCCACGACAGTGATGCACCCAACTGCAGCGGTGGACACGGGAGTGACACCATGTCGTCTTTGCAGGTGTCTCCCATTTCTGCGTACTGCATCATGATAGACACATTCGACAATGAAGGCTCCGAGGAGAATGAATGGTGTCAGACTCCGTTCGTCATCATCTGCTGGGCCCTGCATCTGGCATGATGACATAGGGAGTCACTGGGTATGCAGCACATCACCTTTGGTTCGCAAATGCTGAAATTTGTATAAAAGGCGTTACACTGTTGACATTTGAACAACGGTGGCCGTGCTCTGTCCTCGAGTCTCCATGGCATTACCTATCAAGAAGATAATGCAAGACCGCATGTTAGCTGTGCTATCCTGACCTAACTCGATACAGATGGTGTCTGGCAGTTGCCTTGGCCAGCACATTCACCCGATCCCTCACCCACTGAAAACATCTGATCGTGGGTAGCTGAGAGACTGGTACACCACCACTCGTCAGCCACTAAGGTGACGTAGCCGCATCCGTCATCGAAGCTCAGTTCGACTCGATACCCAGCCGCGTTAGAGCCAATGCTGCTGCCATACGTGGCACCTCTGTGCACTAAATTTCGCACCGTATATACCCCCAAGCACAAAAATTTTAATTGTGTTGTCTTCCTACGGTACTGTATACTGTATACGTACAATAAGTAAAATTTCATTGTTTATTGTCATTCATAGTGTTGCAACGTAAGGTTATCAAACGTTTCGGGGAAGAAAATACTAGGCTTTATTGGAATGAATAGTCACTCTGCAGCGGAGTGTGCGCAGATATGAAAATTCTTTCGAGACTGAAACTATATGCTGGAATGGGATCAGAGCCCAGACCTTCGCCTTTCGCACGCAGTGCTCTACCAGCTTCTTTTCTTGTCTTCTTTGTATCTGTTTCTTTGTCGCTACTTCATCAGCGGTTCCTTGCGGACGTCACATGACACATTTCAAATTCTATCGATGAGAAACTTGATTCAGTTTTATTGCTGCAGAGGGTGGCCAGTCATCTGGCCGATCAGGCTGGGCTAGCGTGCCGGCTGCGAGCTACGCAGTAGCACTTCTGTTAAGTTTGTAAGGTAGGAGAAGACGCACTGGAGGAGATAAAGCTGTGAGGATGCATCCTGAGTCGTGCTCAATTAGCTCAGCTGATAGAGCACTTGCCCACGAAAGCAAAGGTCCGGGTTTGAGTCGCGGGCCGGCACATGGTTTTAATCGTCAAGAAAGTTTCATGCCGGCCCTCACACTGCTTCGGAGTGACAATTCATTCCGGAAACAATTCCCCACGCTCTGATTGCGCCATGTCTCTGCAATATCCTTTCTTCGATGAGTGCCGATATGTAGTAAAACTTCTGTGAAGTTTGGGAAGCGGGAGATGAGGTTCTGATGGAAGTAAAGTTGTGAGGAAGGATTGTGCTCAGGTAGCTCAGCTGGTAGATCAACTGCCTGTGAAAGTCAAAGGTCCCGGGTTTGAGTCCCGATCCGGCATACGATTTCAACGTACCAGAAAGTTTCACTATACTTATTCATTAAATCAGTCAAGATCGCTTAAAATATGTCCTTATTTATAATGTCGTTTTGGGCACTACCCTCAACAGATCGGTATTTAAGATTAAAAGAATATAAGACGATAGGTGTTTGTTATTCTTTCGTTCCTTTGACTTTAATCACATACCTGATGATAGTAGTAGCCGAAACCGTTTTATAAATGCAGAAATTATTTAAACTAGGGTGGGTTGCGTGAGTGTTTTGTAAACAGTCTGCTTTGCAGACTAATTGAACTTCCCCAGTATCTTACTAATGAGTCCGGAGTCTGTCACCTGCAATACCTGAGACCGAGTCTATGTGATCATCCCATTTCACATCCCTGCAAACTGTTACTCCCGGATAGCTGTCTAAGCAGACTGGTTACAGCCGCCCAGCGTGGCCGCGCGATTTGAGGCGCGCCATGTGACGGATTGCGCGGCTTCTCCCACCGGAGGTGCGATCCTCCCTCGGGCATGGGTACGTGTGTTCTTCTTAGCGTAAGTTGGTTTAAGTAGTGTGTAAGTCTAGGGACCGTTGACCTCAGCAGTTTGGTCCCTTAGGGATTCACACACATTGGACTGGTTACAATTGCAACTCATTAGTACTGAAGTTATTATTACTGTAGAAACAGACAGAAAACCTCCTTTTTATAGTTTTCAGTGGACCGACACAAAGGAGTGTAAAATGCAGGAAAGTGTAAAATACTGGAAAGCATAGGAAACACAACAGATGAAAATGAATTATTTACTCTTAGTGTCATTCTATTTATGAAGTCCAAAATACGAAATTCTTTCTAACAGGAGTTAGCTCTGCCTGTCTTCCCACAGCATACAATCAGTTACAAAGGCAGCAAATGAATGGTGACACACACAAACGTAGGCGCGGATTTCCTTCTTCGTTCCGATCATGCCCAATGGTGTAAATAAAACACGGAAGCAAAAGTCCTCCATGAAACCACATTATACAGATATTCGTGTTCTAACGTGAGACTTACTAACAATTATTATAAAATTACGTAAAAACTCTTCGCAGTCTTCGTAAACAGAGAATAATATGCACGAAATCTATAGATTGCTGCCGGCTGATGTGACCGAGCGGTTCTAGGCACTTCAGGCTAGAACCGCGCGACCGCTACGGTCGCAGATTCGAATCCTACCTCGGGCAGGGATGTGTGTGATGTCCTTAGGTTAGTTAGGTTTAAGTAGTTCTAAGTTCTAGGCGACTGATGACCTCAGATTTTAAGTCCCATAGTGCTCAGAGCCATTTTTTTACAGATTGCTACCGACAAGGAGCTCCGTCGGTTTAGGAACATCCTGGGTGAGAAAGAAAGCGGAAATTATCGTTAAGTTACGGTACATCTTGAGAAGGAATGTTTACGTTTGACATTAAGAAGTGAAACTTAAAACTGCGCGCCTAGTACGCATTAGCGTATTTCACGCGGAAGTAAGAACGATTCGTGAAAGCCCATTATAGAGAAGGTCGTCTTGGAAAGCTGTGTTTATTTGTGTAAATAAGCAGAAGGGACGTTTCTACTACAGTCACTATCGTCAGAGTGTGATTATCATTAAGGCAGTGACTCAGCATACTTTCCTACTGTTTCAGACACTGCGAGCGTGTAACACAAGCGGCCTTCACCCAAGACGCCAATGACGAAAATCTTTCTTACCGCGCTAACGCCACGTTACATGATTCGCGTGCAGTTTGCGTTTTCTGCTTTGATACAAGGCTGACGCTGAGCAGAAATACGAAGCACGTTTGCAGAAATCTGTATGAAAATCAATGTTAATGGTCGTGATAACGTCAAAGAAAACATAAAATGCGGGAAATGCTGTAACACGGAATCATTAATGACAGGAGAGCATTAGATTAAGACAATAGGACATATTTTGGACCTACAAAAATGAGTGTAAAAAGCGGGAAAGAGTAATATGTGGGAACGTAAAAACTGGGTTTTATTGTACTATAAATGTCCAGGGTGAGCACAAATGAGCTTTAAATTTTCAAAAATTCAGCCGTACGTTATGGTACAACTTATTCGCCTCAGACCTATTCCTTTTTATACTTTTTCCTTTTCATACCTGTGTAAGCTTTTTCACGGGTTACAGGGACCCGATATGTCCACTTCGAGTCACACGCCAAACGTCGAGATGATGTAAATAGGCCTATTCTTCCCAAACCTTACGCCGCATGTCAGGGCAGTTCTACTGCAGCTGAGATTGCTGCCGTGGCTGCGGCAAAGATTACCGCAGGGGTGGGACGCACTCTTTCACGTAACCCGGTAAAAAATCACAAGGGGTGAGTCTGGAAGCAGTGTGGCCATCTGTACCACACGTCATCATCATCTACGCGGCTCAGCTATCGTCCAGGCGGACATGCGTTTAGGTGTTCCAGCACAGCTAAGTGGGAGTAGAAAATGCTCCGTCTTGTTGCAAGATGATGCTGTTGGAGTCTTTTTACAATCGAGGCAGAAGCGACAAGAAAGCATATCGATGTAGCAAATGCCTGTCACGATTTTCTCCATGAAAAAGAAGGGGCTGCAAATCTTCTCTCTCGACACTGCACAGGAAACATTGGACTTCGGCGAATCTTGTTCATTTTCGCTGGAGAAGTGGTTTTCTGTTCTCCAAAATCGACCATTGTGTCGATTAACTTTACCGTTAGTGTGAAACATCAATAAAAATTTGTCATATATTGACGACATAATGACTTACTCGTTGTTACACTTAAGGCTATTTGGAGCCACCAAGGACACTCCAAGGTAGGAAATCAGAGACATAATCCAGAGAGCGGGCAAAAGTGGTAGCACTGAAGTTACCGGAGATGAACAGTAACACTGGAGCCGTGCAAATTGCAGACGCGATGTGCAAAGGTCCCAGGGGAGAAGTTACACTTCAGAGAATTAACTGGTAACAGCATCCACCGCCTAGAGGCTGTCGTAAAGCGTCACTGTAGGAAGATGGCCACTAAAAGTCATGTCTTCGCACAGGCAGCAAGCTTGATACTTGCTCCTAAGAACTGCAACGTCAGAGGGTTTACACAGGTTAGAGTGATACGGCAGCAGTCCTCACCCATAGGAGGGTGGAGTCAAGTGATGTGAAACACTGTTGTTTCTGGCCGTAATAGGAGTGGAAATGACGTTTAGCTTTCAGCTGAACGCTGTTGATGCCAAACTTGGAGTTTGTTAATGTAAGACCCAAAAAAAATCCTTACCTCCCGAGTAGGAGCAGGGGAGGAATCTAAATGTGGTTGGCCAGAGGCGGCCTGGAGATGCAAAACGACTCACCATATTGACCAAAGCTTGTTAAGTGTCGGTGGATTGGTGAATCGACTATAGGAAGGGAGAAATGGTGCACCGCCACGAGTCTTTAAAGCCCCATGTCTTTGTATTCGGAGGGGGTTCTCAGTCACGTTGCTGGGCGCCGACTCCGTGTCGCTCGTGGCCCTGCCTCGGTTAGCTCCGACATGCCTGTTTTTCTCACTTGGAGTGCTCCTGTCTACTTTGTACGTACGGTGCTGCTAGTGTTCGCTACTTCTGTTAACACCTGCCACCGTGGCTTGAGACACTGACTTCTGTTGTGCAACCAATTGCCTCCTTTGCTTTTACTAATGTTTAGAATTAGCCTTCAGTATAGTAGTTAGTCTGATCACAAATAAATAGTGTACTCGTATATCAGACCCAATTCCATGAGTCCCTCTCGCTTCAGTCGGCCGTCGTAATTTAATTTGTTATTTACTACAGAAATTGATTGGTAATGGTGATTGTTGCTGACTTACGTGGTGGGCCTTAATCAAAATGATATTTCATTCAATTTTGATTTACAATTAAATGCTTTTGTGAAGTTCTATTTTTTAACAATATTAATCTTCAGTGGAAATTATTTGTTATGTTAATGAACGTTAGACTCACCGAATCTTAAAACTTGAGGATATAAGTTGAACAATGGAATAAGCTTTTCATATTTATTTCCTCGGCTAGTCAGTTCACTTTAAAGCAAAAAATCTTTAGTTATTAATTACAATTGCGGCCCACACACGCGCGAGAGTATTTTTTCTTACCTCCGTTAACCATTGCATTGTAGTCGGAGTCTTGGCTCTGGCTCTCGGCTGTTGTACTGAAAATAACAGTCTTAAAGCTACGTATTTTATGCAACGTCGGGCGGCTGTGGAGAAAAATTTATGTTATGTTAATAGCGGGCGAGTTATCGCTTTCGCTAAGTTTTATAAGTTAATATCGCCACGTAATGGCGTCGTTGACTGCATCGGCCGCTGCGATTGTTGCACTGTAAATTACTCGAATGCAGGTTAATTCAAGGAAGGCGGACATGAAACCGGGATCATCTCTTACAAATTACAAGTGAACAATAATATTAAATCAATATATTATCTGCTTAATTAGTACAAATATGCTTACATTTGCCAGCACTCGCAAGATGTCCGTCTACACGCAACCAAGACAAGAGAAGAAGTGAAGACGACAAAAAAGGTAACAAAAGAGCGTATCTTGTCGTCTCTTTAGATCATTTTCTTATATTTCTTTGCCCTCGAAACTTGCACAGAGAAATTATTATAATACGGATACACGAGAAAAATGTGTGTTCTCCTGAGCGGCTGGTGTCCACTTATTATTCAATTTTTAAATGTCTCTTCTTTATCAATACTGTTTTTTAATTCTTCTCTTATTATTTCACTGGGGACGCTATATCCACTGCAGCAAGCATCCTGTCGAGTCCCAAAATCCGCGTCTCTCTTAGATGTCCTGAGACAGTGTTTGGGCGCTGGTCCAAGTCTTCAGCCTGTTTTCACTGGAATTTGTCTTTCTGCATTTGCTCCTAACAGCTCGGAAACTGCAGATTGACCACGAATCCCCTTACTTCCCTCTATCCTGTGTCAGGACACGACAAATTAACCTCTTTGCCGTGTTACTGTCATTGTCCATCCCTGCCAACATCTCTGTGCAGAAGTGAGAAATGTGATCATGCAGCATAATCTCATGGAGTGAGTGCCTGGACCAACTGCAGTCTGTACCATTTCATGCTCTAGCGTTGGAAACGGTTGTTTGTGGGATGTGAAGTTAGGACTTGCTAGACGTGTTGATTTCTGTGGGCTTCGCTGGGATACTGCTCGAAGGCGATCAACATTTTGTCATTGCAAACGCAGCGCTTCCCCGCAAACACTGAGACGGTGGGTGGGGAGCTTCAGATTTTCTTTGTTTCTGGTATCATGTGAATGGACAAAATGGTTTCCCTCAAATACTTCATATCTGGAGTACAAAAATATAATAATCTCATATATGTATAAGGATGTCAGGGTTAATATTTTAAGTTTTCTACATAATGGTCGTCATGTTTCTTTGTGATTTGCGGTGCATATATTTCGAATGATTTTTTTTCTGAATTTTTAGTATTCGCACTATGTTTGTCGAGTTACCCCAAAAAACAATACCATACCTAGTGATGAATTCGAAGTAGCTTGTATATGCTACTTTTCATGTGTCCATGTCATTTGCAGTTGATAATATTTGCATTGCGAATGCGGAGCTGCTCAGTTTGTTTGCTGGGTATTCAGTGTGTGCCTGCCGGCTCAAATTTTTGTCTACGTTTGAACCTGGGAGTTTGACTGAGTCAACGTCCTCTGTATCTTGGTTGTTGTGTACAATCTTAATCTGCTCACATTTTTATTGCTTGGTTTTGAAGTGCATCATGTGGGTCTTGGATATGTTTAGTTCAACCCGTTTGGCTGAAACCGGATTTCTAAGGTACTGATCACAGATTTGGGAATTTTTTCCGAATCCTGATCTTCAACTATTGGGAAAAGCAGACACCAGAGTCGGATTCATTGGAAGAATCGTAAGGAAATGTAACTCAGCCATGAAAGAAGTGGCTTACAAGGCACTCGTTCGCCGATTTTTAGTATTGTTCATCTATCTGGGATCCCAATCGGATACGACTTGTAAGTAGGCTGCTTAGGTTTTCTTATTGGTAACGCCATGTAGCGCGCTGTATGAAAATCACTGGCTGTGCTGTGTGCAGTCTGTGGCTGGTTTGCATTGTTGTTGGCCATTGTAGTGTTGGGCTTCTTCCTCTGTAGTGGTCAATCCAAGGATTGGTTTGCAACAGCTACAATGGCAGCTTGTCACCATTCTGTGCGTCTTTCAGCTTTTCTCTTCATTTCTTTATAGGTGTTACATCCCACATCTTTCACGATTTGATCCATGTACCTCAGTCGTGACCTTCCTCTTGGTCTTTTTCCCTCGACATATCCCTCTATGATTGTGTTCAGGAGTCCTTTATGTCTTAATAGATGGCCTGTAAATTGCACTCTTCTTTTAACAATGAAACTCCAGAAGCTTCTCTTCTCACCTGCTCTTTCCAGAACCACTTCGTTTGTGACCTTGTCGATCCATTTTATTTTCAGCATGCGTCTATAGCACCACATTTCAAAAGAATTTAGCTTCTGGTCTTCCTCTATCCCGAGAGTCCATGTTTCACACCCATAGCATGCCATACTCCACACATATGATTTCAAAAATCTTTTCCTGATTTCGAGGCTGATGCTCTTTGATGTTAATATGTTTTTCTTCTTGTTAAAAGCAGCCTTTGCTTGAGCTGTTCTACTTCTCACTTCTGCCTTGCACCTTCCATCCCTGGTAATATTACTGCCCAGATAAGTAAATTTATCAACTTGTTCAAGCAGTTCATTGCCTACATGAACTTGGACTTTCACTTTTGTTTTCGCTTTATTAATTCTCATATTATATTCTTCACCCATAACTTGATCCATTCTATTCAGTAGGACTACAAGATCTTCTTCACTTTCAGCCAGGACAGCTATATCATCGGCATATCTTATCTTATCTATTCGTTGGCCATGAATTACTACACCTGTCTGTGAATTTGCCCTTACTTTTATCAGCGCCTCTTCAATGTATACGTTAAAGATAACAGGGGATAGTGCGCAACCTTTCCGTATCTGCACCTCTTCTTGTTTTGTCCGTCCACGGATAACTGCTGTCTCGTTTTTGTACAGGTTCCATATCATTTTTCTATCTTTATGATCTATTCCTACTTTTTTGAGTACCTCAAACATCTTATCCCATTTAACATTATCAAAGGCTTTCTCTACATCTACGGAAGCTATGTATGTTTTCAGGTTCTTATCTATTCGTTTCTCTATTATTAGTTTTAGAGCAAATATTGCTTCTCTGGTTCCTCTATCTTTCCGGAATCCAAACTGGTCTTCGGAGAGTGTAGCTTCGACTTTTTGTTTTATGCGTTTTAGGATAATTGAGGTTAATATTTTAGAGGCGTGAGTAACTAGGCTGAGCGTCCTATAATTTTCACATCTTGTAGCATTTGCCTTCTTTGGAATGGGGATCATAATGTTTTTCACAAAGTCTGTAGGAATTTTACCTTGCTCGTACATGTTGAAAACAAGATTATACAACTCCTGATTCAGTTTTGCTCCTCCAGATTTCAGAAGTTCGGCTGGGATATTGTCTATACCAGGGGATTTGTTGTTTTTCAATTTTTTCAGAGCTAGTTCAAACTCTTCCTTTAATATAGGTTCACCTATGTTGTGTGCATCTACTTCTGTTTCTTCTTCCATGATGTTTTCAGACAGGTCTGGTCCGCTGTACAGTTTTCCTATATATTGTTTCCATCTTCTTGCAATTTCATCATCGTCATCCAACATATTGCCATTTTCATCCATCACAGCCCTACGCTTGTTTCTTCTGTCTCCAAAGCAATGTCTCACACATTTATAGGCCTTGTCGATATTTCCCTTGCTCATGTTGCCTTCAACTGAAATACAGAGATCATCAAGGTATTTTTCTCTTGCTTGTTTTGCCTCTCTGTTGATTCTGTTTTTCAGACTCTTGTATTTCTCTTGGTCTTCCTTCTTCGCAGAATTTTTTTATTTCCTTCTTTCTTCCATCATATTTAGTAGGTCATTAGTGATCCATTCCTTCCTTTTCCCTGTCCTTTCTTTTCCTATTACTTCTTCTGCTGCTTCTAAAATACCAGTTTTTATTTTTTCCCAGCTGCTTTGGGTGTCATTGCAGCCCTGTGTATTTGTTTTCTTGTCTGTTTCTAGTTGATAGTGCTTCAGTGTATTTTCGTTTTTCTGGTTTGTCAAATCCCATTTACATGTACTTCTTTTTTTAATGTTCTTGAATTTTAGTTCAGTCGTCATCATAACGAGTATGTGGTCACTTTCCATATCACAGCCTGGATATGATCTGCTGTCCTTAACTTGGGTTTTAAATCTTTGCTTCACTAATATGAAGTCAATTTGATATCTGTTAATGTCACCAGGCATTTTCCAAGTATATCTTCTTCTTGGATGATGATTAAAGAAGGTATTTGTAATGCAAAGTTTATTTCTTTGGCAGAATTCTACAAGTTTATCCCCTCTTTCATTTCTTAATCCTAATCCAAAATTCCCTGCCACATCCTCTTCTTTACCTTCCCCAACAACGGCATTCATATCTCCCATGATGACAAGGTTTTCAGCTCCTTTAATTCTGCCAATTACTTCTTCAAGGTGATCATACATCATGTCGATTTCATCATCCTCGTGCCTCGTAGTTGACATGTATACTTGGATTATGATTGTGTCTCTTGGTTTAGTTTCCAATCGGACATAAATTATCCTCTCACTATGTTGAACAAATCCTTTTACTCTTAACGCCATCTCTTTATTGAGGATAATTCCCACTCCTGCAATCCCGGGATTGTCTTGTGCTGTTCCAGTGTGTATGATTCTGTAATCCCCTGACCAAAAGTCGCCAGCGTTTGGCCATCTCATTTCTGAGGCTCCCAGTACATCAATAACCATTCGCTTCATTTCCATTTTCAAGTTTTCCAGTTTACCACATTTAACAAGTGAGTTGACGTGCCATGTTGGGCAGCTGGATATTAATAGCGCGTAGCGTCGCGCAGTTGGAGGTGAGCCGCCAGCAGTGGTGGATGTGGGGAGAGAAATGACGGAGTTTTGAAATTTGTAAGATTGGATGTCATGAACTGCTATATATATTGTGACTTTTGAACACTATTAAGGTAAATACATTGTTTGTTCTCTATCAAAATCTTTCATTTGCTAACTATGCCTATCAGTAGTTAGTGCCTTGAGTAGTTTGAGTCTTTTATTTAGCTGGAAGTAGTGGCGCTCGCCGTATTGCAGTAGTTCGAGTAACGAAGATTTCTGTGAGGTAAGTGATTTGTGAAAAGTATAGCTTAATGTTGGTCAGGGACATTCTTTTGTAGAGATTATTAAAAGTCAGATTGCGTTGCGCTAAGAAATATTGTCTGTCAGTTTAGTGTTGATCAGAATAGGTAAAGAGCGAAATGTCTGGGTACGTTCAGTTCTGCTCAGCTGTTTGAAAATCAAATAACGTAAGGGATTTACCAGCACAGTAATTCACTAATTTTTCCAAAGGGACGTTTCAGACTGAAAGAGGAGGTAGAGAAGATCCAACGAAGAGTAGCGCGTTTCGTCATGGGGTCATTTAGCTGGTGAGAAAGCATTACAGAGGTGCTAAACAAACTCCACTGGCAGACGTTACAAGAGAGGCATTGTGCTTCATGGTGAGAGTTACTGTTGAAACTTCGGGACACCACTTTTCAAGAGGAGTCAGACAGCACATTACTTCCCCCCATATATGTCTCGTGTATTGGTCACGAGGAGAAAATTCGAGAAAGTAGAGCCAATACAGAGGCTTACTGACAACCATCTTCCCACGCACTATTCACGAGTGGAACAGGGTTGGATCGATCAGATAGTGTTACCGAAAGTACCCTCCGCCACACACCATTAGGTGGCTTGCGGAGTGTGATGTAGATGTAGCTGTGGATGTAGATGAACAGTTTGTACCAAGCAAAACTGAATACACAATGCTCCTTGAACAGCAGTTATCGACTCCCGTTTTGCTAACTGAAGACACACCAGCTGACATTTATTACACTAGCATTGTCTAGCAGCCTGCAATAAAAGAATAATAAAAATATTTCGGCAATACGCAGAAAAAATATTTCAGAGGTACCCTATTTTTAGTTTACGGTTTGAAACAAATAAGTCATGCCGCTTCCTTTGAGTGAACTTTTGAAAGTTTAAGAATCTTTTGTGCTCACTCAGCATTTCATTCCTGTTATTGTTAAAATGAGAGGCAGCTGTAGGACGTTAAAAGTGAGGATGACGCAAGTTAAATTTGGGAGGAACAGAGGGAAGTAACAAACTGCAGTCCTCTCCAGAAGCTAACACTGGCACCACAACTGAGTGTGTCTGTAAGAAGTTCTGTTTGAAACTATGAAAAGCAGCTGCAGAGGAGCACAAGTGATGAAGCAAGCTTTTGGAGAGTTCGCTTTATGTCAGACACAGATCTACGACTGGTGTAAATGATGTGTCGACAGAAGTGCCGACACAGTGTGATTTGAGGGGACCGCAATGCACGCTATAAACACACGAAGGATGGCGTGAGGTCTGAAACAGGATACGTAATGAATGCTATAAAGAAAAGTACGTAGCTTTTGGAATACTTAACTTTAATCCATCCTTGTTGTATACATCGTTTTTGATGAGACATGCTTTATACGATAAGTATCAATTGCTATGTAAGGCTAATGGCGCCTTGCTAGGTCGTAGCCATGGACTTAGCTGAAGGCTATTCTATCTGCTCGGCAAAGGAGCGAGGCTTCGTCAGTGTAGTCGCTAGCAAAGTCGTCCGTACAACTGGGGCGAGTGCTAGTCCGTCTCTCGAGACCTGCCGTGTGGTGGCGCTCGGTCTGCGATCACTAACAGTGGCGACACGCGGGTCCGACATGTACTAATGGACCGCGGCCGATTTAAAGCTACCACCTAGCAAGTGTGGTGTCTGGCGGTGACACCACAGTAAACATCTCAAAAGTTGGCTAACACTGACTGATGACGAGGTCCGTTCCGTTCGCACGTCAGCTACCATCGCACCAAAAAATGTTCAGAATGTGACAGATTTAATTTTAAAAGATTGCAGGCAGATCATCCGAGACCTCTGCAACAACTCGGGAATGGGTTATGGTACGTACGAAGGTATTTTGTCAGACGAATATAACATGAGAAAGATTGTGGCGAAATTTGTGCTACAGCTACTTGAATACCACCGGTAGCAACATCGCGTCGAAGTCTAAAGGAAACTGAAACAATTTTTTCAAGAGGTTCTCACTTTCTTTCAATGGCTCTCGTTGATGACGAAAGATGGGTTTATGGCTATGGTCCTGAAGCAAAGCAGGAATCGTCGCAATGGAAGAGTCCCTCATCACCTCGGCCAGTAAAGCTCTACAAGCCAAGAGGAAGTTTGAGTCCTTACTTGACTTTTATTTAATGTAAGACGTGTGAGGGAGGACATGAGGAGAAAACGTCCAGAGAAGTAGTGTTACGTACAGGCGAGTACTTCATCATGACAATCAACGAATTCATACGACCCAATATGACAGCTGTTCTTCACCTGCAACACTCACCACACAGCTCCCCGTGACTTCTTCCCCTTCCCCAAGATGAAAATCAAGTCGAAGGGGACGGGGATTTAATACACAGAAGGAGATTCAAACACAATCCCAGGGGATGGTAACACATAACAAAGAGAGACTTCTGGGATGTATTTCAAAACTGGCAGAAATATTGGGATGGGCTGAATTCGTTCCCGGAGGAACTACTTTGAAGCTGTCCTTGTAGAATATGATGTAGTTAAGATGTGTAAGGTTTTCACATGGTTTTGCCGCTGTAAATAATTCACCTTTACTGTACTGGGACACAGATGTATGAGTGCGCTGCATGAGTAGTGGATAAGATCCCTGACTCTGTGTTTAATTTAATCCATGGTGTGCCTTGTAGCCAGTCAGCTGTGCACCGCTGGGGCACAGTAGCGAGCAGTTGAGTTTTAGAGAAGGAGATCTGATATTAGTGAATCTGGGAGAAATTATTTGGAATACTTTATTTTGGAGATGAAAACTTGTTTACACAGCTATTTTATTGATTGTATTGATGGAGATGATTTTTGGGGGAATATTTAAAGGTAACCAATGCATGAGCAAGAATGGAATGTTTGTTTCTCAGAACTATCGATTGAAGGAAACTGTCCCGTAGATAAATAATATTCATGGTCTGTGTTAATATATCACTTTGTTTTCATAATGCCACAAATTGCGCAATTGTTTGAAATGTCTGTAATTTTTATAATGAGAGAGCTTAGTAATGTTAGAATCTTTAATTTTCTTTAAAGTAAAACCCTCCTCCGTTATTCTTAGGAAAGTACAAAATATTTTATGTTTGCATTGCATCTTACTTACATCACAGCAGCCACAGATTGTTTCTGACAAGCAAAGAAAAATTTAGAGTAGATTATTTTTCTTTAGCTGCTGCATTTCATGATTTCAGTTTGCTTTCGAGAACGCCAGTACCCCAAACA
The DNA here is from genome assembly GCF_023864345.2 of Schistocerca serialis cubense. NCBI lineage: Eukaryota > Metazoa > Arthropoda > Insecta > Orthoptera > Acrididae > Schistocerca > Schistocerca serialis. The sequence goes on along the minus strand of NC_064646.1, from coordinate 212,060,668 downwards.
CAGAACAGCATGCTGAGAAGGAGGAAAGTTAAATTTTTCCAAGAGGGTCACTTTGAATTCTTATGTGCAAACAGTACGTTGTCAGCATTTTCAGATTTTGTACTAAGTAAGCAGATTTATTTACAGCGAACACTGAAGACAATGGAGCATCACCACCGTTTGGGATAGGGAAATTCAGTTTTCTGCTATATTCTGAGCACAAGTTACAGCCAGGTGCGAGCCGGATAGCAGTGGGTTCTGCATACCAGCAGTTGAGAAGGCAAATAGAGGCCACAGGGCCGTAGAACTGCCGGAGAGGGCACATACAGCAGTTTTCATGGCGCAAGTCACAGGCAGAAGGGGGCCACTGGCAAACTTATCGTGTTGTGCGTACGTGACGTAGAGTGGTGCGTTGGCAAATCAGAGGCACACAGCCGAGTATAAATAGGTGCCGTTTTCTAACGAGATTCATTCAAGTGTGGCAGCTCTCCTGGACGGTGGGGCGTATCACACCACCAAGCTACACACAGCAACAGATGTGCCTCCAGTGTCCCAGTCCACGGCAGGTCGTTGGTTCGACGCTCTGAGGCCGACGCAGGGTCCGCAGCCAGCAGGCCACTCTTCGGCTCGCTACTGCTGGCAGTCGTCTCGAGTTCTGACAAACGCCGGAGACATCCCAATGCGAGGGCGGCAGATTCGGACGCCGGATCGCCGGCGCTTGTTGTCGCCGTGATCTCAGCTATGCCAGTGAGGAAGAAGCAGCAGCAGGGCTGACCTATGGCTCCCATCAGAGCAGCACAGAGACATCGAGGATGGTGGCCTCTGAGTCAGCTGCTGGCGCAGCCATCCTGACGTCATCGGAACTCTGCAGGACGTACACAGCAGGCTCGACACAGTGTTGCATCACACAGGCCGCTGGGGGTGCTTCCTCAGCATTATGGGGCCCTGTGATGCACACCAAGAGCAATGAGGGCACTGTAGCTAAAAAACAATAAATCATTTGGAAAGTCCTCGCCGAGTTTTAATACGGCAAATTCTACCTCCTGTCTCATCCACTACAGTTATTTTCTTGCATACTGCCCAGTATTTCATTTCATGGCTATTTAAGTCAGACCTTGCACTTTATGTTACATGACTTTCATAATGTACTTTGGTATTGAGTGTCAGTTAAATAGTTTTCACTGAGGATATAATTAGTTTTGTGGAATTTAATTAGATTAAGTTTCGTAATTTCAAATCAGAATTTCGCTAAGATTTAAGTTTTGTTTCTTCATATGCGCATCACAGGGCCAACCAACTGTCAGTTTTGCTCAGCAGTTGAATAAGATATCTAAAGCTCAAATTATACAAGGAGAAAGTTTTTGAAAAAAATAATATTCAGTATTACACACATAGGTGAATTAGAAAGAAAGCTTACAGACGTAACGGTTTTAAAAAGTTGTGGGATCTTTTGGATGCCAACTTGTATTTAGCCATGAGCAAAAGCTGCTGCTAAAAGTGTCAAATACACACTCTCTCTCAAATGAAGCCACACAACACTTTTATTGATTTAACATCTAGAAGATAAATGCTAAGCATGCATATGGGTAAGTCTTCAGGATGGCGTTTTGTAGGACGCCTGTGTAATTCTCCGATGGATTTTTTTGGACTCCTATTAAGTCAAAGACAGCTGCGTGAGACACGTTACCGAAACAAAAAGTATTCCTGTGTTGAAGTTGTTGTAGCCTTCAGTCAGAAGACTGGTTTCGTACTGGTTTCGCCGCTAGTCGACCCTCTGCATAACTTCTGCCATCTACATCCATTTGAACCTACTTCCTGCAGTCAAGCTTTGGTCTCCCTCTGCAGTTTTTACCCTCCATTACCAAACTGACGACTTTCTCATGTCTCAGGAAGTGTCTTATCAACCGGCTTCTTCTTTTATTTATTTTTTCTCTTTATTGTGATTTCATTCCCCTGTCCCATAAGGGCAGGGGAGAGCTGTCAGCAGCACAATCCGCCACTCTTCAGCCGAGTGACATGACAACTAATACGAGAATAAAATGTTACATATAAGGCGATAAAAAAAGGGGGCATAAAACAGAGTAAGGGGAGATAATGGAATTAAAAAACTCGACATAAAATTAAAAAACACAGTTGGCGATTCTTAAAACATAAAGGAAACACTGAAGGCACACGCATAGGTTAAAAGTCGGCCACAGTATTAAAAACACTCCAGAACAACACACTTTAAACCCACTTGGAGCACACACGATGAAGAATAAAACTGCCAGGTCGGACCTGCCGAGGGAGAGGCCAGAGAGGATGGAAAAGGAGGGGAGAGCAAGGTGCAGCAGGGGAGGGGCCCGGATGAAAAGAGTAGGGGCGTCAGTGGGTACACCAAGAGGCAGGAGACTGCTGGGGCAGGAGATGAAGAAGGAAGACAAGGCAGGAGGGAGTGCAGAGACACTTGAAGGGGAGGACAAGAGAGGGAGGGGGAGTAGGAGGGGAAAGCCACTCAAGAGAATGGAGGGGGAGGAGAGGGAGCCCTGAAGAGGAGGCAGGAGGAAGATGGGGTTAGAGTTGGTAGAAGGGGTAGATGTCAGCGAGAAGCTCATCATCTGGGAGGGGTAGATGATGGAAGTTGCATTGGGAAAGGAGGCGGAGGGTGTGGAGATGGAGAGAAGGTGGAACACAACGGTAAGGCGCGACAACTGGCTGGGGGTAGAGAGGAAGGGGGTGAGGGGGATCAATGCGTCGGACAATATATAGTGTGCAGAGGTGTTGAAGGAAAAGGAGAAGGTGGGGGAAGGGGATGAGGTCGTAGAGGATGCGCGTGGCGGACGGAAGGTGGATGCGGAAAATGAGGCGGAGTGCATGGCGTTTGAGGATATGGAGGGATTTATAGAACCTGGGAGCGGTGGAAATCCAAGCCACGTTGGCATAACAGAGGATGGGGTAGATCAAGGATTTGTAGGAGTGAAGGATGGTGGAAGGATGCAGACCCCATGTCTGGCCGGACAGGAGCTTCAGGAGGTGGAGTCTGTTGTGAGCTTCGTGTTGGATAGTAAGGAGATAGGGAGTCCAGGTGAGGTGGTGGTCGAGGATGAGGCAAGGTATTTGAGGGTAGGAGTGAGGTGGATAGGATGGTCATAAATGGTGAGGTAGAAATCATGGAGATGGAAGGAGCAAGTGGTGTGGCCTAGGATGATCGCCTGGGCATTGCAGGGGTTGATACAGAGGGACTTCTGGCTGCACCAAGCGGTGAATTGGTCATGGTGGGTTTGGAGGGTACGTTTGGACCGTTGAATGGTAGGATAAAGGGTTAGGAAGGCGGTGTCATCAGCAAACTGGAGGAGATCAACAGGCAGGGGAGGTTTGGGCATATCAGCAGTGTACAGGAGACATAGGAGAGGGGAAAGGACAGAGCCTTAGGGCACAATGGCAGAGGGATAGAAAGTATGGGAGTTGGAATTGTGGATAGTCACATAGGAGGGACGATGGGAGAGGAAGGAAGCAACCAGAAGGACGAAGTTGATGGGGAGAGCGTAGTCTGGAGTTTGAAGAGGAGCCCGGGATGCCAGACATGGTCATAGGCGTTCTGGAGGCCAAGGGAAACAAAGATAATGGAGCGACGGGAGTTAAGTTGGAGGGAAAGAAGATTGGCAAGGTTAAGGAGCTGGTCGTCGGCGGAGAAGGAAGGCCGGAAGCCACATTGGGTAAGGGGAAGGAGGTGGTGCTGGTTAAGGTGGCGGTGAATACGGTGAGAGAGGATGGTCTTGAAGACCTTACTGAACACGGAGGTGAAACAGATGGGACGATAGGAAGAGGTATCAGAGGGGGGGGGGAGGGGGTAGGGTTGTTGAGCTTAGGGAACATCAGGACACAGGAAGTCTTCCACAGGTCGGGGTAAAATCCAGTGGAGAGGGACCTCTTCTTTTACTCTAGTTGTGCTATAAATTTATTTTCTCCTCAAAGCGATTCAGAATCTCTTCATTAGTTATCTGCTTTCCCTACCAAGTCTTCAGCATTCTTCTGTTGCACCACATTTCGAAAGCTTCTATTATCTTTTTGTCTGAACTATTTATCGTCGAAGTTTCACTTCCTATCTCACACATTTCGTGTTACAAGTGGAACGGTTGTGTCACAATACAGTTACGCAATTATCTTAATACACGATCCAGTCACATTAATGCGACCACCGCATGTGTTCGGCGTCAACGAGCAGTAACCACTCACAGACGGCAGGCGACAGCACTGGCAGTGGAGAGTATATAAAGCCCGCCGGGGGACGCAGAGAACAGTGCTGTCGTTGTCGCAATGTAGAAACGGAGCGATTGATCTGACGTCAAAATGGGCATGATCATTCGCTTTCCGGTCAAGAGTAGAAGCATTTCCGAAATGGCTGCGTTTGTAAATTGCTTGCGTGCTACCGTATATCGTACTTGGCAAAATGCCACCATCCAAAACTGGAGTCGAGGCAATTGCGGTGCTCCATGGGCCATAAATGGCAAGAGTGAACGATGGCTGCGAAGAGGTGTATGTACCAACAGACGTGCGACTGTTGAGCAGCTGTCCACCCAGATGAACCACGAGGCTACCATCAGTGTCTCCTCAATAATGAACATATTTTCTTCTATTGTTGTAGGTATAGATATCACTATTCTTTTAAATTGTAATGGATGATCATTTATGACGAATTTCATTAGCGAATATATATTTTTGTGATGGTGGAGCTAAAATGCCTAAGTTCTTGAAGAGATACCCAAAATGTGACTGCAGGTGAACACAGCATATACTTACTGCTTGCTTTTGTGCAGAACTGTCGATGCCGTAACGTACTGTCTTGCCTTATGCGTCATCATTAGTTAATTTTCCTGATGATGCCGTTGTAATAATGGGTGACTTCAACTCACCAGGTATAGATTGGGAGTATTATGCCATCAAAATTGGTGCCAGAGAAGGGATTCGTGTGGCATTGTTTTGGATGTCTTGTCCGAAAATTATCTTGAGCAGATAGAGAATCAATTCGTGAGGGTAACGTCTTACACCTCCTGGCAACAAACAGACTGAACTTATCGAATCAGTTATCGTAGTGGAAGATATCAGTGATCATAAGGCTGTGACATCTAAGACGACAGGTCCTACAAGGAATGTTAAAAAAGGTAGGAAGATATATTTGCTCAACAAGGCTGATAGGATACAAATTTCAGAATATCTCAACAGCCAGTATCAAATATTCGGTGACGAGGACGAAGATGTGGAGAACAAATGGAAAAAAATTCAAAGGCATCGTTCAATACGCCATAGAGAAGCATGTTCCGAGTAAGCTTTTAAGGGATGGGAAAGATCCACCATGGTTTAACAGCCGTGATAGAAAAGCGCTACGTAAACAAAGAGCCCTTCATCTCATATTCCCGAGGAGTATATCGTGCAAATAGTAAATATTCGCCGAATACGGCATATCCATCTAACGTGCCATTGACATGTAAACACCGTTCGACGGTTTCGCAATATAACACTAATAGGAACGGTAAGACTAGTATCGTCGAATCAAGCGAATGTGAATGATGTATTCCTTACAAGAACGAGTCGATTTGCTTCTCATTTTCGGAGAGCGCCAACGAAACTCAGTGAGAGCTTAACACTTATACGCTGAAAAACATCCTCAATGAACTCACACTAAACGTCGTACATTTAAATATGCGTATGATAAATTGAGAACAACTGGATCTGTAACGCGTCGGAAACGTATCCGGCAAAGAAAAGTTACTAACGAGGAAACGGAAATTGGTACTCTTGGCGCCGATGTTCGAGATCCTTGTGTTAGTTCGCGTCAAATCGCAAGGAAATCTGGCATGAATCAGAGTAGCGTTACTCGCGATCTGTATCGCTACAAATATCATCCTTACGATATCAGTTTCCACCAAGAATTAACTGTAACGGATTGTATGCGTCGCTTTGCATTCTGCTGGTGGGCTCAACTTCAGGTTCAGAGGGACGACACATTTATTAATTTGATTTTATTTACTGTCTAGGCTACATTCACGAACCATGAAAATGTTAATTTGCATAATATGCATTATTGGGCAACTTGGTTGCGGCAAGTAGCACACCAAAAACCGTGGTCAATGAATGGAGGACAGAATTATAGGCCCATACTTCATCGAAGGAAATCTTAGTGTTAGGAAGTAAACCACATTCCTGCAAGAAACATTATGTCTGTTATTGGGAGCAATATCTTTAGGAACAAGGAACAGAATGTGGTATCAACACGACGGATGTCCGACACATTTTTCTCTGATGGGTAGAAATGAGTTGCAGAGACAATTCCCAGATCGTTGGATTGGATGCGGAGGAGATGTGTCATGGCCGGCTCGTTCGTTAGACTTGACGCTTCTGGATTTTTCTTGTGGGTATTCGTAAAAGACATAGTTTATAAAGACTTTCCAACTACACCTGAAGATATGCTAGAGGGAATTGTCAGAACACGTGCTTCGATAAGAGCCAATGTGATAAGGAAGACCACTCAATCCATGATAAGAAGATTACAGCACTGCATTGACACCAATGGTCATCAATTCGAACACCTTCTGTAAATGGATGTTCATGCCACCTTTGTGACCTTCGTTGACCTTCAAAGACCTTACTGTTAAAACAAAGTTGACCTTCATATCTCTGAAGCGACCCCACCTAGCAACAAATCACCAGCGTTATATTAAGGCCCCTGTCGTCCCACGCAACTTTTGTCCCACAAAGTTTTCAGCTCGTATCATACTTTCGGAGTTACTCTAGGTGGCAATAGTTAGTGACTCATCCTGTATGTAAATGGTCTAGTAGAAAGCGTCGGATGCTCTTTATGTCTATTTGGAGATGATGCTGTTGTCTATACCAAAGTAGCAACGCCAGAACATAGTGAGAATTTTGCAGCATGATCTGCAGAGAACTGATGAAGCTCTGACAGTTGACCCTGAACGCAAATAAATGTAACATATTGCGCATACAAAGGAAAAGAAATCCACTACTGCACAGCTACTCTATTGATGACAAACAGTTGTAGACAGCGTCTGCCCTAAAATATCTAGGCGAAACTATCCAAAGCGACCTTAAATGGAATGACCACATAAAACAGATAGTAGGAAAAGCAGACACCAGACTCAAATTCATCGAAAGAATCTTCAGGAAATGTAACTCATCCACGAAAGAAGTGGCTTATAAGGTGCTTGTTCGCCCGATTCTTAAGTATTGTTCATTTATCTGGGATCCCTATCAGGCAGGACTGATAGGGCAGATAGAGAAGATCCAGCGAAGAGCGGCACGTTTCGTCACGGGATCGTTTAGCTGGCGAGAGAACGTTACGGAGATGCTAAACAAACTCCGATGGCAGACGTTACAAGAGAGGCGTTGTGCATCACGGAGAGATTTACTATTGAAATTTTGGGATAGCAGTTTTCAGGAGCAGTCGGGCAAAATATTACTTCCCCCCACATACATCTCTCGTATTGACTACGAGGAGAAAATTCGAGGAATTAGAGCCAATACAGAGGTTTGCCGACAATCATTCTTCCCACGCACTAATCGCGAGTGGAACAGGGTTTGAGGGATCAGATAGTGGTACCGAAAGTACACTCCGCCACACATCATTAGGTGGCTTGCGGAGTATGATGTAGATGTAGATGATAATGGTTCTGTCCCCACACCAGTTGTGTATCTTGTGACATTTCATCTACTAACTGTGTTTTCTTCCTGTGAGATAAATCCATGCAGTTCTTTTCGGCTATCCTGTTTTTCTGAATCGCAAACTTTTGGTGAGTGACATCTATTTCTTTAACTTGTATTTTAATTGCAATTGCATGGCGTTTTACATTGTTAATGTTAGCTGTGACTGCATCTTTGACACGACATAACCGTTACCCTAGGGCTTCTTGCGTTCATGGGTGTATTGTGTGTTCCCACCTCGCACCATATAAGGATACATCCAGTACTGTCGAACACAGTCGTTTTGATGGTTCAGGTGTTATAGTGCCGAGAGGCCTAATTTTGCATAGGCGTGCTGACCTCCCTATCTTTGAACACGGTACATTCACCAGTACACGTTATTGTGACACTTCGCCAAGTGTGTCTTTTCGCGGGTGCAGTCCGCCCTGACTTAATTTTTATGGCTGGCGAAGCCAACCACTTCGAAATGCGCTAGTGGAGTAATTCTTGGAACCAGATGGAACGGGAATAAATTCGGCTAATGGACTGTCCTGCCCGTCCTACCAACTGAAATCCCACTGTGTACGTGTGGGATGCATTGGGGAGACATATTGAAACAAGTCGACATGCACCAACGTCCATGTGGTGCTTGTCAATTGCGCTGGTGGAGGAATGGAACGCCCTACCAGTGACTTCAGTATAGCTACTTTTCTTCGAGTAAAAGTGTTATTTCCGTCCATCTCGTTGAGTATTTCTTTTAGTTACCTCATTACTACATTGTTCTAAGTTTCATCGAGCTGTATTATTTGGCATTGACACATCATGTGAAAATTACTTCCGTCCTTATGTTTTGCACACCAGCCTATTTAAAGAAGTGTCGGGTATGACGATTGAATGTTTGTGGGTAGATATGGAGTATGGCGCAAGTGTAAGGACGGTATTTGAGCAGTCGGTTGCAGACAGGTGTTAAGCGAACATTGCGGCACGTCACGAGTCGACCGACTTGGTGCGTGAGATGGTGATAATCAGTGCGAGGGGCATGGGTCTTAGCATACCGAAGATGACACAAGAAACGGGATTTACAAGTTCAGCAGTATCTATGGCGGATCTTCAGTATCGCTGAAACAATGTTTCCACGCCGGAATTGCCACGGAGGACGACCACGCGTGTTTGAGGAACGGATGTCTCGTAGCCTCCTCAACGGTATACGGAGCATCGACGGTCTATTTGGAGTTATTTCACTGAAACTTCCTGGCAGATTAAACCTGTGTGCCCTACCGAGACTCGAACTCGGGACCTTTGCCTTTCGCGGGCAAATGCTCTACCATCTGAGCTACCGAAGCACGACTCACGCCCGGTACTCACAGCTTTACTTCTGCCAGTACCTCGTCTCCTACCTTCCAAACTTTACAGAAGCTCTCCTGCGAACCTTGCAGAACTAGCACTCCTGAAAGAAGGATATTGCGGAGACATGGCTTAGCCACAGCCTGGGGGATGTTTCCAGAATGAGATTTTCACTCTGCAGCGGAATGTGCGCTCATATGAAACTTCCTGGCAGATTAAAACTGTGTGCCCGACCGAGACAGGCAAAGGTCCCGAGTTCAAGTCTCGGTCGGCACACAGTTTTAATCTGCCAGGAAGTTTCATGTCAGCGCACACTCCGCTGCAGAGGGAAAATCTCATTCTGGAGTTATTTCACTGTTTATTTGAATCTGAGTTGTCAGAAACCCATTCCTACCGGGACTCAAAACAGCCGACGACCAGTATCACATCCAGTGCCTTCCTATGACATTGGGCTATCCATGCAGCACTTCCTGGGCTAGGGCAAGAAGACTAATGTGATCCTGTTTAAAAAATTCTGACTGAAAAGTAGGGTTCCAACTGCCTCATTCTACTTCCCTCAGCATCCTTAAAATTTTTCCCAAAAATTTTGGCATTTGAACCCATTCGCGCTCTTTTTAAAAAGCAACCCACCTCTCACTCCGCCGGCCGGTGTGGCCCTGCGGTTCTAGGCGCTTCAGTCTGGAACCGCCTGACCGCTATGGTCGCAGGTTCGAATCCTGCCTCGGGCATGGATGTGTGTGATGTCCTTAGGTTAGTCAGGTTTAAATAGTTCTAAGTTCTAGGGGACTGATGACCACAGAAGTTAAGTCCCATAGTGTGCAGAGCCATTTGAACCATTTTTGAACCCCTCACTCCCACCAGCTTACTAGTCCATCGCTGTAAGTCGTTCATACCCATCCGCTCCCACTTGCCCATTCTCACTCACTCATTCAGTCCAATTCGTTGTCATTATCTCTTTGCGTCTATGCAAGTGTCACTGCCTTCTGTATCACAGCCAGTCTCCTTCGTTCTGTACTACCACTAATATTACTACTACTGTCTCCTCTCACTGCCAATGTCTCTCTCTCTCTCTCTCTCTCTCTCTCTCTCTCTCTCTCTCTCTCTTACTGCTGCCATCTCACTCATTCCTTCCAATTGCTGCTGTATCGTCTCACTGTCGCTATCTCTTTCTTCTTCGTTGTCATTGTCATAGAGTCTGTTTCTCGCTATCACTGGATCTCACCCACTTGCACTTTCTCGTACTCTTTATTCCTTTCTGACTGGCACTGTCTCCTCCTTCACTCTTTTCCTGGCACTGTTCTGTCACTGTTCACTACCACTGTGGCCCCCTGTTTCTCTCATACCGCAATTGTCTCCTTCACCCTTTCTGTGGCACTACCACTGTCTGCTATTTTCCAGTATTTATTACTTATCTCTTTCAGACTGCAGCTGTCTCCTTCTCTCTCAGCATAAAAAAGCGCGAACACGTTCGCAAGCCAAAATATTTGATTTTAAAGGTGCTGAGGAAGATAGAATGGGGCAGCTGATACCCCACTTTTCAGTTAGAGTCTTTTAACAGGAGCATATTCGCCTTTTTGTGCTCCTATAGCAGCATTTTTTCGCTGGATCCCTTCCATTTTCTCCACCAGTAGGGCATGTCACTCATATGAAAAGAACTTCATGGGTCAGTAAAATTTTGATAGTTTACTTAATTGAACTTTAAATAACGCAAAACTAATTTTACACCTCACACCGGATTTTACGTGCATGAAAATATTGCATGTGCTTCAGTACTACAACATGGAGTTTCCAGAACGCTTATGATGATAATGGAGACACTTTGCAGCGTATTTCTCCGTGCTACGTCACTTTATAAACTACGTTTTCACCTCACGAATTTTATGTGCTTATTATACGTTCACAAGTAGGTTAACTTTGAACCTCTGTATCTTGGAAATGGATCTTGTTCGAGATCGGGATCATAGGAATAAATTCTAAATTGCTGTGCCTTGGAATCCATGGTCCGATCTTGGTACGAAAAAATCATATTTTTGGGGTGTTTCTCGATAACTTAAACAGATTTTTGAAAACTGGAAAATGGCCTTCTAGATAAATGCCTAGATAATATTGTAAGTAGGCTCTTTAGGTTCTTATATTGGCAAAGCCACGTAGCGCTCTGTATGAAAATCACTGGCTGGGCTGTGTGCAATCTGTGGCTGGGTGGCATTGTTGGAATTTGCTATTGTAGTGTTGGGCAGTGGGCTGTTAACAGCGCGTAGCGTTGCGCAGTTGGAAGTGAGTAGCCAGCAGTGGTGGATGTGGGGAGAGAGATGGCGGAGTTTTGAGAGCGAGTCCATCAGAGACAGTAAATTTGTGAGACTGGATGTCACGAACTGATATATATATATTATGACTTTTGAACACTATTAAGGTAAATACATTGTTTGTTCTCTATCAAAATCTTTCATTTGCTAACTATGCCTGTCAGTAGTTAGTGCCTTCAGTAGTTAGACTCTTTTATTTAGCTGGCAGTAGTGCCGCTCGCTGTGTTGCAGTAGTTCGAGTAACGAAGATTTTTGTGAGGTAAGTGGTTCATGAAAGGTATAGGTTATTGTTAGTCAAGGCCATTCTTTTGTAGAGATTATTGAAAGTCAGATTGCGTTGCGCTAAAAATATTGTGTGTCAGTTTAGTGTTGATCAGAATAAGTAAAGAGAGATATGTCGTGAGTACGTTCAGTTCTGCTCAGCTGTTTGAAAATCAAATAACGTAAGGGGTTTACCAGCACAGTAATTCAATAATTTTTCTAAGGGGACGTTACATATGTCGACCTTTAGCCGAGGATACCTCACTGGAATCTTCTGATTTTTTCTTGTAGTTTCTGTAATTAGTGTAGCTATTGTTTATTGCTAGAGCGTAATTATAGAGAGAATTTCCTTTGTAGTTGTAGTTTTTCATTGTTGTACAGTAAAAGAATTGTGGCATGCATGTAGATTTGCACCAAGTATTTCGCAGCTGCACTAGCAATTAACGAGATATTATTTTCAGTGCTATGTTAATGTGTTTTCTTATTTTGCTCTTTAAATTGTGCTTTTCTGTGTTATCATGTGAAATATTGTGACAATAATGGCGTGTGAAAAACGTAATACTATAGTCCGTGAGACGAGTGATTGGTACTGACAGTTCCGGCGGGCAGACGGCGACGTTGCCGAACGTGGCTCACAGCACGCGGCGCCCTGTCTGCTACACGCATTCTCTAGCAGCAGAAATAAAAGCGAGACAAAATACAAGTCGTATTGGTATGCGTCAATTTATTTAAAGTTGATGCTTGAAATATATTAACTCGAAAACTGATAAGAGCTATTTAGTACAAGTATCTAAGATGCTGAAAAATAATAAAGTTATTTGTTAAACTTCACAACTGAAATGAAAACTATTTTCGCAAGTTGTTGAACATTAGCACTTTTGGTTTCCATTGTTAAGTATTAGCATTATTAATTTGTTTTACTACAAGCTACAGAATAATTGGTCAATGTATAAGAGTTATAATCTGAAGAAAGTACTCACAATATGATGATCTGGTTGTAGATCGATAGCAAACTCCCTCCTTACATTCCTGAATACGTTGTAGTTACTGTAATGGAAAAACACCACTCACATCACTGTCAGAATCTTATTTGACATTGTCTTCCTCAGCACTACTCGAACTATCACTGCTCTCCCCCAGATGTATAATTAAATTTTCGATGCATTCTTCCACAACCCTTTCGGTTTTGGCCGCCTCTCTGATGGCACTTGCAGTGCTGTTTACAATTTTAGCCCACGTCTCGCTTGTCACTTTATTGATAGCTGCTGGAAGGAGAGTTTCCACTTCAGAGATCGTGAATTTTTTATTGTTTGCAGCAATGTAATTTTTTATCTGCGCCCACACTCCTTCAATTGCATTGAAGTGACAGTGGTATGGACGAAGCCTAACGATTTCATGCCCGTGCCTTTTAGCAATCTCGTCAATTACATATGTTGGAAATTGGAGTTTCTTTTGTGCCACAATTTCGAGCAGTTCCGCCTTCCTTAAATCTTCTCTGAAATCTAGTTTTCGCCGTTTCAACCACTGAATGATATCGTCTTTTTTTGTTGCCAAGGTTGGTGCCTTATCGTGAACAACGGAATGGTAAGGCGCATTGTCCATAACAATCACTGATGGACTTGTCAGATTCGTCATAAGCGATGTCTCGAACCATTCTTGAAATACTACACTGTTCATTTCTTCATGGTAATCTCCCGTCTTTTTTAACCGAAACATTTTCAAGCAGTTTGGCACAAAACCTTTCGATGTTCCTGCATGTAAGACAATAATACGCCCTCCTTTGCCAACAGGCACTGCCTTTGTCCCCTCGGGCGTTCCATCATTCCAGCCTCTACGTAAAGAATGGCTGGCATTGACCCAAGTTTCATCTAACCACACTATACTTTCGAATTCCACACCCATGATCCTGCGCAGAAATCTGCACCGCCAGGCAACTACATCTGTCCTTTCCATTAATATTTTGCGTCCGTTAAACAGTGAATAGCTGAAGCCTATGACTTTCAACACTATACGCAATGAAAATTTGCTCCCTTTAAAAAGATCGTCTTTCTGAAGCGACACCAGTAATTTAGATAGAGTGGGATGTTCCCTTCTCTTATAATAGCTGTATATATGACGACGAATAGCGTCTTTCTGAAAATCGTCCAAAGCTGTCACCTGCTTATTTCTCGGTCGCTTCTTTCCTGGTGTGTGCAGCTTTGTTGTGCCACTCTCGTCACAATCTACACTATACTGTTCTTTCCCTATCTTTACAACAGTGTTCTTACTTATTTTCAATGCTGCTGCAGTTCTCTTCACAACCTGAACAACAGGAATTAAGGGCCCACCTTTGTCCTTTTCTTTCTCAAAGTAATCCCTCACAGAGCCTACGAATTCACGGGCCTGGGTGTGTAGCACACTTTTCTTCCTCCGTTTCACTTCTTGTGTTGGGCTGGTACTACCCGCCATACTAGACATTGTTTACAACGAAACATAAACAAAGAAACACTAAAAACAACAAAAACGAAATAAACTGCGAATTCAACTTCAGACAAACGACGAACGACCGCACCGCCTGCACGCGAGACACTGGTAATAGTGATGGGGAGCTCGTGAATGAGTCGTTCAAATGAACGCTTCACTCCAGTGAAGTGTGAACTAACCACTCAATTTCAATGGACTGGTACTTCAAACTCCTCACAGACAGCACACTCCACACTTTTTTCTAGTTCACTCACTCTCTTCCCCTCTCCCTCACCCACTACATTGGCACTACGTCACTCATCCTCCCTTCACTTCAGTCCTCCCTCTACTGCCTGTCGACGAATCGCGCGGTGTTTGTGGGGAAAGATAGGTTTACGAGGGTTGGGGTGGTGAGGGGCGAGGGGAAAACAGCGTCAGTTTCTTCCTGCAGTGCTGACATCATTGCCCGTGACTATTTGTGCAGTTAAACTTAGCGTCTACGGGTAGCCTACCGTTGGCAGCGCTTGCAGACAAATGAATATTAAAGATATAAACGAAGGGGCTGGCTGTGTGAGCACGCACAGTCAACATGAAAATAAAAGGTTTGTTAATAACACTGAAAGAGGGATTTTACCTGAAATCGTACCAATGACTACAGGAGACAGTTTACGTTTTGAAGGAGGGTTATTATTCTCATCAAAAATAAAATCTACAGAAAAACTTCTGAATGATTACTTAACGTACCGGTCGGTATATAGACTTTGTGACAGTGCTAAACGTACTCATTCTATTTTGGATTAAAAGGAACTAAAAATTGGACTGCATTTCGTTGGTAGCCCTAGTTTTCAGTCCATGAATACAACAAATAATGTTTCATTTGGCAGATGAAGACTTTTTTGGGCGCTTCATGAGAAAATGTCGAGCAAGATTAAATGTAATACCTTCTTTTTATGTGACAGGCTTCTCTGTTTATCTTTTCTTTGTCCCCTTTGACCATGCTCTGTTTAACTCAAGACGCTGTAAGAGCGTAAAACGTTGCGTGCACGTTACTGCATAGTTCGGCCATCTGTTGGTAAAATTATGAAGTATTACGAAGCTTTATTGTACGAGCGAGGCGAAGCGAGCGTAGCCGCGGCTGAGCGGCGAACTGGGCTACTTCGCCAGGCTTCCGTACTTCATGAATGAACTACTTCATTTGAACGCTTCACTGCAAAGAGTGAAATGAATGAAGTAGTTCACGGGAATGAACGAGTTCGACCCATCTCTAACTGGTAAGTTTCATAGGCGCGCGCGACCGGGTTTCAGAGCGGCAACGTGGCCCTTGCTACCCGCTCAAAGCCAGGCCGTCATTGGCTGCCTGCCTGCGGTCGCTAGGCAACGGAAAGACGCTACCGAGCTGTCAATACCAAAGACTCGTCTCCCAGACTATAGACTCCAAAGTAAACTGAGAAATGACAGTAGACTCCAAAGTAAACTGAGAAATGACAGTGAAGACGAAAGCAGTGTGCTAGCGCCACCGTGTAAGGAATTAACTAATGTTCAAAGTAGTAATTTGGTAATTGTGCATAGGGAAATGGAGCGGGCTGCAAATAATGGTGTAGGCAGTGAAACAATTAGTGAACAGGGAAGCAGTATCGATCGATCGATCGGCAACAGCTCGCCTCAGGAATCCGAAATGACAGGACACAATCTTGCAAATACTGTAGATTCAGGTTTTGCGTCCTCACCGTTTTCTCAAATAAGTCAAGACACATTTTCTGCTTTTCAAAATGCGAATATTGCTGGTTCAAATGCACTGCCGAATAGCAGTGAGGAACATGTTTCAGACACCAGTGCATTGTTTTTACAATTAATGCAACAAATGGGACAAAGGCTGCAAAAACTAGACACAACGCTTGAACAAAATCAGAAACAAATGGGACAAAATCTTCAAAAGTTATAGACACAATGGAACAACACCAGAGACAAAAACAGCACAGCCAGTGATTTTCATGCAGAGCGCTACGTGGCGTTACCAATATAAGAACCTAAACAGCCTACTTACAATATACCGTTAAAATTTGAGCAATTTGTGTCAGTTCGTTATTTAAACATTTTTTTCTGGTTTTCTCAGAAACCGCTGATGAGCTAAATGGTACCCGCATAAACCCCGTAAGGAGCACGGTAGACAACATCTAATGGAACAAGAACTAACCGATTTGCTCATTTTCCCTAAGCTCAAGGAAATATGTCATATTCAAACTTTGACCCTGTACTCTAGGATTTTTACAGTAAGACGATCCTTCTGTTGGGTATACAAGGAATACGCGGAACACTTGACCCTACGTTTTTATCGCGAATAGAACCCGAGGTACGAGCCCAGGAAAAATACCGTTTTTATGCGCGGCGTTTCGGAGCAAAGTGGTAGCCCATGCTGTCACATCCGTATTGAGGTTAGAGAAGCCTGCAGGTAACGTTGTTGTATTTGACCATGAACAACACCTGTGAGATGCCCTTGCAAGTAAATGCCACTTGTGATCATAATTGTGTTCTGTGCAGCTGTGAGAGCATTAGTCGGAGGTAAGTGACCTCGAACGCAGTCAAATTGTTGGTGTTCGTGTGGTGGATGCTTCCGTAACCAAGCTAGCAGAAATGTTCGGTGTTTCAAGAAGCACCATATAGAAGATTTATGTCCATACAGGGAAAGCGGAAAAACACTATCCAATAAGTCATAATGCAGACGAAAGGCTGTGTTGAGTGATCGTGACAGCCGGTCATTGAAGAGGATTCTGACGAAAAATAAGAGAACGAAAGCTGCAAAAGAAACTACAGAGTTAAATGTCGCACTGCCGAATCCTGTCGGCAACAAAACAACACGAAAGGAGCTCGATAAATTATGAAATTCAGGGCGAGCTGGAATTCCAGACCCACTCATCAGCGGTGCAGATGCCTCTAATAGGGAAACGTGTTACTGAAGCCATACAACCTTGACTCTGGAGCAATGTAAGAAAGTCATTTGGCCGGATGACTCTTGTTTCACACTGTTCCCAACTTCTGGCCGAGTTTACATCTGCCGTAGGCCGTTCCAAATCTATGATCCAGACTGCTTGCTGCCAAGAGTGGAACGTGGAGGGAGTTGGGTGATCTTTTGG
Source organism: Schistocerca serialis cubense (assembly GCF_023864345.2). Classification (NCBI taxonomy): domain Eukaryota; kingdom Metazoa; phylum Arthropoda; class Insecta; order Orthoptera; family Acrididae; genus Schistocerca; species Schistocerca serialis. Next base: position 212,043,534 of record NC_064646.1, on the reverse strand, counting down.
ATAGCCACGTCGTGATATTCCGTGAATCCCATGGTTGCTCTGCAAGGATACACTACTGTAAAGCATTATGTGGCAATTGTGGCTGATCAAGTCCATTCCATGGTAGAATATTTATTCCCCAATGATGATGCTGTGTTCCAAGAGAGAGCCCCTGTTCACACAGCACGTATCGTCAAGAAATGGTTTTTCGAGCGCGAGGATGAATTATCGCATCGCCCCTGAGCACCATAGTCAACAGATCTCAGGGTTATTGAGCCACTGTGATCTAGTTTGCCATTATTTTTAAGGAAGAATGATACAAGATTCCCTTGCAAACAATACAGACCTTGTGATCATCCGTTCCGAAACGACGGGGAGCAGTTTTGAATGCCATTAAGCATGCTAATGTGTTTTTTTTGTGTTTCCATATTTTTGTCCACCCAAGTAGAAGAAATGTAAAACTTTCGATTAAGTCCTCATCTAATTGGGCTCAAATTTTACTCATGGCCCATGGGTGAGGAGTGTGGTAGATGTATGATGGGGCATCATGTCATTTTGCTGCTGACAACAAGACGACGTCTAAAGTGCCGGTATAGTGCAAGAAGAGTTGGTCGAGCAGGACCAGTGCCTTGTCCTCCAGGGACAAGTGACTTCAGTCCTCTGGAATTTTTCAGTATGCTTGGAGATGTAGACTTGCGCCCTCCACTCTGGTGTGGTATGTTGCTAGAACCCTGCCGACAAAAGAAACCATCTTCATGGTTTCTTTTGTCGGCAGGCAGTCGGTGAACCCCATTAGATAAAGAGCGCCTCCTTTGGGGATTCAGGCAGTTTTTGCGGAAGTCAGATACATGTTGTTGTTGTTGTGGTCTTCAGTCCTGAGACTGGTTTGATGCAGCTCTCCATGCTACTCTATCCTGTGCAAGATTTTTCATCTCCCAGTACCTACTGCAACCTACATCCTTCTGAATCTGCTTAGTGTATTCATCTCTTGGTCTCCCTCTACGATATTTACCCTCCACGCTGCCCTCCAATACTAAATTGGTGATCCCTTGATGCCTCAGAACATGTCCTACCAACCGATCCCTTCTTCTGGTCAAGTTGTGCCACAAACTTCTCTTCTCCCCAATCCTATTCAATACTTCCTCATTAGTTATGTGATCTACCCATCTAATCTTCAGCATTCTTCTGTAGCACCACATTTCGAAAGCTTCTATTCTCTTCTTGTCCAAACTATTTATCGTCCATGTTTCACTTCCATACATGGCTACACTCCATACAAATACTTTCAGAAATGACTTCCTGACACTTAAATCTATACTGGATGTTAACAAATTTCTCTTCTTTAGAAACGCTTTCCTTGCCATTGCCAGCCTACATTTTATATCCTCTCTACTTCGACCATCATCAGTTATTTTGCTCCCCAAATAGCAAAACTCCTTTACTACTTTAAGTGCCTCATTTCCTAATCTAATTCCCTCAGCATCACCCGACTTAATTAGACTACATTCCATTATCCTTGTTTTGCTTTTGTTGATGTTCATCTTATATCCTCCTTTCAAGACACTGTCCATTCCATTCAACTGCTCTTCCAAGTCCTTTGCTGTCTCTGACAGAATTACAATGTCATCGGCGAACCTCAAAGTTTTTATTTCTTCTCCATGAATTTTAATACCTACTCCGAATTTTTCTTTTGTTTCCTTTACTGCTTGCTCAATATACAGATTGAACAACATCGGGGAGAGACTACAACCCTGTCTTACTCCCTTCCCAACCACTGCTTCCCTTTCATGTCCCTCGACTCTTATAACTGCCATCTGGTTTCTGTACAAATTGTAAATAGCCTTTCGCTCCCTGTATTTTACCCCTGCCACCTTTAGAATTTGAAAGAGAGTATTCCAGTCAACATTGTCAAAAGCTTTCTCTAGGTCTACAAATGCTAGAAACGTAGGTTTGCCTTTCCTTAATCTTTCTTCTAAGATAAGTCGTAAGGTCAGTATTGCCTCACGTGTTCCAGTGTTTCTACGGAATCCAAACTGATCTTCCCCGAGGTTGGCTTCTACTAGTTTTTCCATTCGTCTGTAAAGAATTCGTGTTAGTATTTTGCAGCTGTGACTTATTAAGCTGATAGTTCGGTAATTTTCACATCTGTCAACACCTGCTTTCTTTGGGATTGGAATTATTATATTCTTCTTGAAGTCTGAGGGTATTTCGCCTGTTTCATACATCTTGCTCACCAGATGGTAGAGTTTTGTCAGGACTGGCTCTCCCACGGCCGTCAGTAGTTCTAATGGAATATTGTCTACTCCGGGGGCCTTGTTTCGACTCAGGTCTTTCAGTGCTCTGTCAAACTCTTCACGCAGTATCATATCTCCCATTTCATCTTCATCTACATCCTCTTCCATTTCCATAATATTGTCCTCAAGTACATCGCCCTTGTATAGACCCTCTATATACTCCTTCCACCTTTCTGCTTTCCCTTCTTTGCTTAGAACTGGGTTTCCATCTGAGCTCTTGATATTCATACAAGTCGTTCTCTTATCTCCAAAGGTCTCTTTAATTTTCCTGTAGGCGGTATCTATCTTACCCCTAGTGAGATAGGCCTCTACATCCTTACATTTGTCCTCTAGCCATCCCTGCTTAGCCATTTTGCACTTCCTGTCGACCTCATTTTTGAGACGTTTGTATTCCTTTTTGCCTGTTTCACTTACTGCATTTTTATATTTTCTCCTTTCATCAATTAAATTCAATATTTCTTCTGTTACCCAAGGATTTCTACTAGCCCTCGTCTTTTTACCTACTTGATCCTCTGCTGCCTTCACTACTTCATCCCTCAAAGCTACCCATTCTTCTTCTACTGTATTTATTTCCCCCATTCCTGTCAATTGCTCCCTTATGCTCTCCCTGAATCTCTGTACAACCTCTGGTTCTTTTAGTTTATCCAGGTCCCATCTCCTTAAATTCCCACCTTTTTGCAGTTTCTTCAGTTTTAATCTACAGGTCATAACCAATAGATTGTGGTCAGAGCCCACATCTGCCCCTGGAAATGTCTTACAATTTAAAACCTGGTTCCTAAATCTCTGTCTTACCATTATATAATCTATCTGATACCTTTTAGTATCTCCAGGGTTCTTCCATGTATACAACCTTCTTTCATGATTCTTAAACCAAGTGTTAGTTATGATTATGTTGTGCTCTGTGCAAAATTCGACCAGGCGGCTTCCTCTTTCATTTCTGTCCCCCAATCCATATTCACCTACTATGTTTCCTTCTCTCCCTTTTCCTACACTCGAATTCCAGTCACCCATGACTATTAAATTTTCGTCTCCCTTCACAATCTGAATAATTTCTTTTATTTCATCATACATTTCTTCAATTTCTTCGTCATCTGCAGAGCTAGTTGGCATATAAACTTGTACTACTGTAGTAGGCGTGGGCTTCGTATCTATCTTGGCCACAATAATGCGTTCACTATGCTGTTTGTAGTAGCTTACCCGCATTCCTATTTTCCTATTAATTATTAAACCTACTCCTGCATTACCCCTATTTGATTTTGTGTTTATAACCCTGTAGTCACCTGACCAGAAGTCTTGTTCCTCCTGCCACCGAACTTCACTAATTCCCACTATATCTAACTTCAACCTATCCATTTCCCTTTTTAAATTTTCTAACCTACCTGCCCGATTAAGGGATCTGACATTCCACGCTCCGATCCGTAGAACGCCAGTTTTCTTTCTCCTGATAATGACATCCTCTTGAGTATTCCCCGCCCGGAGATCCGAATGAGGGACTATTTTACCTCCGGAATATTTTACCCAAGAGGACGCCATCATCATGTAATCATACAGTAAAGCTGCATACAGTCAGATACATACATATGCGAAAGCCAGTGTACGGTGCGTGGCAGAGGATGCCCTGTACCACTGCTAGTCATTTCCTCTCCTGTTCCGCAAGCAAACAGAGCAAGGGAAAAACGATTGTATAAATGGCTCTGTATGAGTCCTAATTTCTCTTCTTTCATCTCCGTGATCTTTACGTGAAATGTACATTGGCTACAGTAGACTCGTTCTGCTCTCAGCTTCAAATGCCAGTTCTCTAAATTTTCTCAATAGTATTCTTCGAAAAGAACATCGCCTTCCCTCCAGGGATTCCCTGTTGAGTTTCCAAAGCATTTCCGTGACCCTTGGTTGTTGTACGAGCCTTCAGGTAACGAATCTGGCAGCCGGCCTCTGAATTGCTTCGATGTCTTCCTTTAATCCGACCTACTATGGATCCCAAACACGCGAGCAGTATTCAAGAATAGGTCACTCTAGTGTCCAATATGCGGTCTCCTTTACAGATGAACCACACTTTCCTAAAATTCTCCCAACAAACCGTAGTCTACCATTCGACTTCCCTACTACAGTCCTTACATGCGCCTTCCGTTTCATATCGCTTTACATCGTTACGCCCAGATATTTAAACTACGTAATTGTGCCTAGCAGCACACCACTAATGCTGTATTCGAATATTACGGGTTTGTTTTTCCTACCCTTCTGAATTAACTTGCATTTTTCTGAATTTAGAGTTAGCTGCCATTCATTAACCAACTAGAAATTTTGGCTAAGTTATGTTATATCCCTCAATAGTCACTCACCTTCCCATATACCACAGTACCATCAGCAAACAGTCACAGATTGTTGTCCATCCTGTCAGCCAGATCATTTATGTGAAGTATGTGGAAAATAATAGCAATCCTATCACACTCCTGATGATATCTTTGTATGTGATGAACTCAAGCTATTATTTAAGAGGTCTTTCAACCACTAACACATCTCGGAACCTATTCCATGTGCTCATCCCTTCGTTAACAGCCCGTAATGGGCACCGTGTCAAATACTTTTTGGAAATCTAAAACTATGGAATCTGCCTGTTGCCTTTATTCATAGCTCGCAGTATATAATGTGAGAAAAGGGAAAGCCGAGTTACGCATGAGGGATGCTATCTAAAACCGTACTCATTCGTGGACAGAAGCTTTTCCATCTCAAGGAACTTTTTATATTCGAACTGAGAATATATCGAAGAATTCTCAAGCCGATGTTAAATATAGTGGCCTGTAATTCTGTGCTTCAATTCTTTTGCCCTTCCTACATACGTGAGTCACTTGCGCTTTTTTTCTAGTCACTTGGGATTTTGCGCAGGGCGAGAGTTTCGCGATAAATGCAGTGTAAGTAAGGAGCCAATATCTTAGAGCACTCTTTGTAGAATCGAACTACGGTTCCATCCATACCTAGTGACTTATTTGTTTTCAACTCTTTCAGTTGTTTCTTTACGCCAGGGATTTCTATGTTATCCATACACGAATCAATGGTCAAACGACGATATGTTCGTACGATTCTCCTGCGTGAACGATTTCTTAAACATGAAATTTAAAACATCGGCTTTCATTTGCTATCTTCTTCTGATATACCAGACCGGTCAACGAATGACTGGATAGAAGCCTTAGACCCGCTTAGCGATTGTATATAGGATCAGAATTTTCTCGGGTTCTCGGCAACATGTTTTTCTAATATACGACGGAGGTTAAAAATGCACGACTCTCTACTAACATTTGCCTGTCGTCATTTGCAAGTTCTCTTTTAAACCGCGAGTGCAACAGCCTTTGCTTTCTCACCATTTTCCGATTTTCGTTGTTAAACCACGGTGGGTGTTCTCCGTACTTAATCCACTTACTGGGCACGTACTTTGCTCTTAATTCCTGTACGTCCATCAAACTGGAACTAAATGATGCCATTACATTGTCTAAGTAAAATGCTAACAACTATTTATCTGCTCAGGCTAGAAGAAATACTCTACTAGCCTTCTTGACTGATGTATTAACTTTAGTAACCGTAGTCGCTATGATGATATCATGAACACTGTCTCTGTACTGACGCCATCGACAAGGTCAGAGCTGTTTGTAGCTACGAGGTCTAAAATAATCCCATTACATGTAGGCTGCCAAACTAGCTGCTCAAGACAGTTTTCGGTAAACGTATACAAAATTACTTCGCAAGACTATCTGTCTGTACCCAGTGCAGTTATTCTATAGGCGTCCCATTTTAAACTCGATCCGGATACCTATCAAATTAATTATGACAAATGAGTTAACAAGCTCGCCGACCCTGCGCAGATACGGGACAAAAGCACAAGAAAAAAAAGAAGATTGGAATGTTTTGTGCATTCACACCACAAAGTCAGGTTCTCTAAAATCCGGAGAAACAGTGTCAGAATTTGAACGTCGAAAGCCATTCATATGCTACGCGATACTAAGAAAGCGGTTAAACGCTGTCTAATTACGATGCAGACAAGGAGATGATATTCACGGCTAACGACTGGAAAATTATGCTGACGTAAACATCGCTTGTGACGCGCTCACTCTGCTGAGGAACATTACCGGCAGTAGCCATCCGGCTGGTAATACTCGTAACGTAAGTTTCAGCAGCGACAGTCATGGTTTCTAATAATTGTTCACGACACGGGTCGACAGCAGGCTGTCGTCTCCAATTACTATCCAATATTGCTTATCTTGGATACTATCCACGTCCTTGATGTCGTATGGGGATAATAATTTGGGCATCTCGGTATAAACAGAAACGATGTTTCCAGCACAGTTGTTCGCCATCCGTGCCGTAGAAACATATTTTCGAACTTCGTGTAGATCACTATTTAACAGTGTAGATCACTATTTAACAGACTGCAGATGTACTCTGAGATCTCAGTACGTTTAATCTGTTGTGAAATTTGTCTTGACCATGTAGATGTGCTTGAAATAATATCTGCATCCATTCAACGAATAGAAGGGCGATGGCCCACCAGAACAGCGCGGGCGCTAGACATCCATTATGCAGTTTTCGATGTGGTTCCACGCATTAAAATATTTGTCACTGAGTTATTTGTTCATTGTCGAATTTCTGCAAAGGATCGCGTATGTTTCTAGCATCAGGAAATTCCATATGGAGGCATTTACCTTTTAGTATTGTACTGCAAACCACACATCAGTTTTCATGCACAAACATTCTCCAGCATAAGTGAACCATTATCTGTAGCGAATTTGGAAATTTGTGGTAAGGTCTTACGGGACCAAATCGCTGAGATCATCGGTCCCTAAGCTTACTCACTACTTAATCTAACTTACGGGGACCACACCCTACCTATCTAACCCATGTTAATTTAGGCAAATATTTGACCCATTTCTGAAAAAACTATTTGATGCAGGACCTTAATAATTTTACTGTATGTTACATGATGCGAATAGAGTCAACTGTACTAAAATCTGCCCTTTTCCATTTTATAGCTTTTAAGAAATACTTTTTTCATTTATTAACAAAAAATATTAAGTTTTTTTTTAGAAAATATTTTTTGTAAGCTTCCTAATGGGTGAATATTAATGAATGTAGTACCAGAGGTGGCTTTTTATGTTATGCAGAGCCTCTGAAAATTTTATTCATTTATATAGGATAGTTTCTGATATAATGGGGTATATTTAATGAAAATTTTGGTTTGAGGGAATTGACTTTAAAGAAAAAACTTTTGAAATTTGTTACTTACAGTTAATTAAAACTGTCCTGATGCATATGACGGCCCTTCTTTGGCCTCTAGCTGGTATTCCAGCTTCTATTTCACCTTCCCTGATGTTTGTCTTGCTTTCTTGGCCATATATAGATGCAGACCTGTCTCCACCGGCTATCCTCATTTTATCGCAATGTTGCAGCCCAGTGATCATATTTTCACCAGGATTAATTCCCAGCTTTTTCAGTACCCAACACTTTCCAATATTACCACAACTGAATGTAATAACAGCATCATGAACTCCTAGTTTCATTGTATGCATGCCTACAAACACAGTTTTAGGGAGGCGGTTCCAAATTATGCTGTTGAAACATTCATTTGGGTTCTGTGTCTGCCATTTCCTTAGAAGGTCAGGATGAGCCAAGTCACTCAAAACAGGTTTAATTGCTGTAATAACAGCAGCAGGAAAAGAATGCTTGTGATAATAAGATTCTCCAGTTGCCTGAGCCCTATTGCATTTGCACCACGAATTTTCTCCTGATGGACACAATCCATGACATGGCTTACCATCAGTACAGGACTTATGGAAGAATATGGCCCGAACATCTCTCTTCATTGCCTCCAGAGTTTCTTTATTTCTCCTAATTGCCTGCCCATAGTATACCTGCAAGTTTTCTATTTCAGTTTTAGTTAACTGACTCTGTCTGGTTAACAATTTTCCATTTTCTATTTTTTTTTTTTTTAATTTTTTTCCTCTCATATCAACAGTTAGTTTTCTCAACCTTGTTCCCAAACGATTATGAACATGGCCTACACATTCTATTCTGGTAATAATGGCATCTCCATATGGCTTAGAGTTGACAGTGGGTGACAGAAAAGTGGGCGTGGCACATAAACACACGTGGTAGGAAAATGCTCTTTAAATGCTCGAAAAAAATTATTATGAGCAAAATCCTTTTCAGAGTACTTAAATAAAACCTTAATCTATTGAAATATGATGAAAACCGAAAATAGATTTTTTTCGACCTGAACCACGGTGTGGTTCCCTTAAACTAACTTGCGCTAAGGACAACACACACACCCTTGCCCGAGGGAGGACTCGAACCTCCGATGAAGGGAGCCGCGCGGACCGTGACAAGATGCCAGCGGTCACCATGCACAGCTTATCAGTGGCTTCTTAATTTATTGAAAACCTGAATGACTAGATTTTGCAGAACCTTTATTAAATGATTGCACAGCTTGTCGTAATTCGTTACAATGCTCATGTCACTTTGTATACGTTCCTCACACGAAGATGAATGCATGGTAACACTGCATTCGTTATTTTTAGTAACGACATTTGAAGTTTATGGTAATAACAAGGGATCATATTATTTTCTCCGTTTCAGAGAACCGTCCAGTAACAGTACCGTCTTCATTTCATATCCCATGTTTATTGTAACGAACTGTCGTACTTGCTGCACAACGCAGCGCTAGGAAAGACAACAACCTGGCTATAGTTAGTTTATTTATACAATAGACACACAAGCAAACCAAAATAGGTTCCTTCTATTCAGGAATACACCACAAAATGATTTTAAAATTTCTGTTACGGACGGTAAAAATTCTTCAGCAGATTTTGGCGCTTAATCAAGTCTAAAAACGGCAAATAAGTCATCAACTTAAAGGTTGACTTGAACACCACAGTTTCTTTACTAGGCAGTGTCCTACTAGAGTGGTATCTCTTTGCCTTCCTTCGAGTTTTGAACCAATTTACATAATCAGTTACAAATCAGGCCCAAATTTAATTCGTACTCTGGACCAGGGGACAACTCAAGACCGTCGTCATCATTGGCAACTCTTGCAATATCGGTTAAGTCTTACAAGGCGAGGCCACGACGTTCGGATCACGGATTTACTTCACATTGTGTGCACTGTTAATAGTCCATTAGGAAAACATAATGTGCAAGTAATAAGACGTACTAGTTAAGTGATTTCGAGAAAAATCACAAGAGAGGTTTTCAGCTTCAGTGATGTATCGGCGTTGAGGCCTTTAGCATGAGTTGGCGGCGATCATATAGTTAGCGTTCAAGCGATCGGAGGATCGATTCCCGCTCATGTTTTCCACTTTATGTTTTTTCAGCACTAGTCGTGTTATCTCATATATATTACATTTGAAAGATAATATGATGAAAAGGCACGTGTATTTGCATGAACTTTTATTGAATTACTAATGTTATTTGGTAATTTGCTAATTTTTACTATCATAACTATATTTACTGGGTGATCAGAAAGTCAGTATAAATTTGAAAACTGAATAAATCACGGAATAATGCAGATAGAGAGGTACAAATTGACACACATGCTTGGAATGACAAGGGGTTTTATTAGAACCAAAAAAATACGAAAGTTCAAAAAATGCCCGACAGATGGCGCTTCATCTGATCAGAATAGCAATAATTAGCATAACAAAGTAAGACAAAGCAAAGATGATGTTCTTTACAGGAAATGCTCGATATGTCCACCATCGTTCCTCAACAATAGCTGTAGTCGAGGAATAATGTTGTGAACAGCACTGTAAAGCAAGTCCGGAGTTATGGTGAGGCATTGGTGTCGGATGTTGTCTTTCAGCATCCCTAGAGATGTCGGTCGATCATGATACACTTGCGGCTTCAGGTAACCCCAAAGCCAATAATCGCACGAACTGAGGTCTGTGGACCTGGGAGGCCAAGCATGGCGAAAGTGGCAGCTGAGCACACGATCATCACCAAACGACGCTCGCAAGAGATCTTTCACGCGTCTATCAATATGGGGTGGTTCTAATAAAATCCCATGTCATTCCAAGCATGTGTGTCAATTTTAGCTCTCTATCTACATTATTCCGTGGTTTATTAAATTTTCAAATTTATACTGACTTATTGATCACCCGGTATAACTATACTCAAGTAGACGACAAACGCATAAAGTTTTCCTAAAAGTGTATGCCTGTCGTGATTTCGGAAATCCCTTATACCTGTAATCGCGTAAGCTACCAATAATTGCTTTGCACCTAAACATTTCGATCTGCAGGCACAGGTTTCAAGGACTAGGGACAGGCTTAGAAAACCTGTGTCAAACATTGATAAACAAAGATGTAAATAAAATTTTCAGTACGACTAATCGTCGGATATGCTTTCGACTTTAAAAGTTGCAGGATGATATTTTTCATACGGGCACCGAAAATATAAATTAAAACGGCATCTACTACATCGAATTAATGCTGTTTTCCCGCATGCACAAGGAATCTTCAGAGTTTTTAAGGGAGAACAGGATCGTTCACACTTTGAAAAATGTCTCTTTCTTCTGTCCATTTGGAAGCAAACCATACGTAGCGCAACATTTTCGTAAATACCGGTGCCGAAAATTGGCAATGTATAATTCAATGTATTTTAATAGCATCTTAACAAGAAGCAATTTCTTGTTTCAATCAAATATGAACAAGTCTGAAGCCGCTTGATAGGGTTTTTAACTTGTCTACAGAAACAAAAGTCACAAAATATTTGTTGTAATAATAAAAATTGGTACCCTGCCAAATAACATTGGAAATTCAATAAAAGTTCCGCAGATACACATTTCTTTTCATGATATTATCTTTCAAATGTAATATGTACGAAATATTATGATTAGTACGAAAAAAATATAAATTGAGAAAATAACTGAGCGGGATTCGATCCAGCGATCCTCTAATTACGAAACTTTAACGGTAACCAATTGACCGTCGCCAGGTAGTAATTAAACCCCCAAAGCACCGGTACATCACTGATACGTAAAGCGCCTAAATAGTACGTCTCACTACTTGGACATTATATTGTCCTAACGGACTATTAAAAGTGTACCAAATTTGAAGTTATAGGCTGCGTGCCCAACATGTACGGTTTCTCAACACTAACACCGAATGTTTTGTCTGTCCTAGCGTCGCTGTGACGGTTAATGAAATCGGCAATAACGTCATCGTCGTCGTTGCGGAATTTGGCTGAGAGTTCATGGAGAGATTCAGTAACTAGTTAATGTAGCTAAACGCTACCTGCTGGGAGGGTGCTGGAAGCCGCCAGCTTGGGACGACGCTGCTACGCCTGCACAGTATCATGTACAGTCAACTAAACAATAGGAGGTGAAAGGACGGCCACCTCAAATGCAACTTACTTGTTCGTCCAAAATATAGTGACGGAGCCCCCATGCACTGCCTCCCTAGACGGAGATCGGCTGTGTTCAGCGACTGCTCGTAATAGACGCACCCCCCCCCCCCCCCTTCGCGCATTTCCTTCAGGCGGTGGTCCCAGGCAACACAAAAGGGAAATTAATTAGCATAACCTCACCCATCCGGAGGACCCTCCAGATGGCTATTTCAAAAGCCCCTCTCACATAAAGCGAACGCAACCATACGCCGGCATTCACAGCACCGTGATAAACAACTGCTATCCTGACCGAGGGAGAGCCACAGCCCTTTAGATATCTCACCCGTCGGCCGTTCTGCGCTGGACTATTTAACGTCATCTCGACTCCTATAATAAAGCAACTGTTAAAAAAGAGAAACACAATCATTTTACATTTGACAACAACAGTTGTATGGTATCGTCAGTATTTTTAGCCGTATTGCTCTTTTATGCCGTACTTGTGTAGCGCTATGCATATAGTTGTGTAATTAGGACCGATCTACGTGATTAATTACGTAAAAATGGGTTCAAATGGCTCTGAGCACTATGGGAATTAACATCTGAGGTCATCAGTCCCACAGAACTTAGGACTACTTAAACCTAACTAACCTAAGGACATCACACACATCCATGCCGAAGGCAGGATTCGAACCTGCGACCTTAGCGGTCATGCGGCTCCAGACTGAAGCGCCTAGAACCGCTCGGTCACAACGGCCGGCTAATTACGTAATAAGGGTCGATCTTTGCGTCAGTTTTACGACCAAAACTAAGTAAAGTACACTAACCTAAACGTCTCCCATACCCGGACAGTTTCCATGTGTTAGGGGGTGTACTTGGGCTTTCCATCCAGTAGAATCAGAGTTCGAGTCCTGGAAAGGGCACAGCCATTTTTAATTTCCTGTCAATTCCAACCGCCTCTGGTGGTTTAATTGTGTTAGGAGGTTACACTTGAGCCTTGGGCCCAGGAGGACCAGAGTTCGAGTCCCAGAAAGGATACCGGAAATTTAATTTCCTGCCAAAATTCGAAATTCCCGCCAATGGGATAGGTTGCTGGGAGTGGGGATGGGGAAGGGGAAGGAGGAGGATGGAACTGGAGCACACGTGCAGCTGAGAAAACACGTGACGTTATCTGGGGGTGGGGGTGGGCGTGGTCGGAGGGTGGGGGATGATTAATCGATCAATTTAATTAATTTGGATAACGATGTTATAACAAAAGTGGAGTGACAACCCCACTGTACTACTACTGTTATCGGAACTGGATGGAGCGTCACCATTCTAAAAAAAACCTTGTGCACACACACACACACACACACACACACACACACACACACACACACACACACAGTGAGCTATCCAGGTAGGAACCTATGATGTGTAGTGCACAACTGGCCCATTTAAGGACACCCTACAGTTCTCAACCCTGTGGTGCACCTCAGGAGGCCACGATCAGTTCTGGGGATATTGAAGAAGAATATGATCTTCGTTGAAAAACCGTACGTATTATTGGTCTCCATAACCTTCACTGCCAGTCTCTGGAAAGATACAAGTATGACACAGGGGCCAGACGACAAACATCGTGTGTCCCAATGTGTGCCACAATCTTTGTTTTTGCACCCTGTTCCCTCAGTAGCTACTGGAATAGCCTCGTTAACGTGTGGAATGAGCCCCCTAGGCATCCTTGTTACCATTTTCCTACGGTATTAATGGACCCCTATCCTTTTCCTTTGCTTCCTCTTGAAACATGATAAAGAAGGTTTCCAGACAGCTAAAGTTAGCCTCACTGTTTCAGTTTCAATTTCAGTGCAAAACAGCACCCCGAACTTGTTGTTTGGGGGTCGGGTGTAACACTCTTGAGTTCTACATGGTTCCTGTTTCCCTTGTACAGGACGTCTAGCCCTACAACTGACAGGCCACTCATTGTCAAATAGACGAGGAGTGGGAGATCCTTTACTTCCTATGGGGGAATCAGGATACACAGGAGAGGATGGTACTTGAGGTGCCTTTGATATCTACGGTACACGACTCTCGGAAGCTCTCCCAGCACATCCATTCACAGCAGCTTCCAATTGTCTGACAGTAGTCAGGGTGATTTCTACTCTAGTATGGCCCGCATGAATGTTTTGTAAGCATTTTCTTTTGTAGACGGGCTATTTTCCCAGTATCCTACCAATGAGCCCCAGTCTGTCACCTGCTTCACCTATGACTGAGCCTGAGTCTCTACAAATTGTTACACTCAGGTATTTGCACGATTTTAGTGATTCAAATTATGAATTAAGGATATTTTATTCATAAAACAATACGTTTTCGCTGTTTGTCAAAGGAACAATTTTTAATTTATGAACATGAAAAGAAAGTTTCCAATCTTAACGCTACTTTGAAAGCTTATCAAGATCTGCCTAAATATTAGTGTAGCTTTCCTCAGACAGAAACTCATTATTGATAACTGCACCATCTGCAAAACATCTGACGTTAGTTATAATATTTTTTGACCATTCATTAATACACAACGTGAACATCAAAGTTTCCAATTCTCTTCGCTGGTCCCAGTTGAGGCTACATCTTCGTGTGTCGATGGCTCTCCATCCATGTTACGTGAAGTGCTAACAAATCCTCATTCAACTCTCAAATTTCGTTTGATATCCTAATTTGATTGTCATTTCGTTTGTAAGGGTTAATAAGGTACAATGTCCTATGCTTTTTGGAAGTCAAAAAATACGAGGCATGACGGCTTAATTTGAAAACTGTCCCAGTTAGACATTCCAGGAGACTTGATCAGCATGATTTACTCATTCCTACCGCGGAGACAGTACTCCGTTAGGTGCAGCAAGCATGTCACTACTATGAGGAATGTTATGGCCGGGGTCCCATACTGGGCGGTTCTGCGCCCCTTACTTCACACCCTCTGTACCAAATATGTACCGGCCGGCCACGGCGGCCGAGCGGTTCTAGGCGCTTCAGTCCGGAACCGCGCGACTGCTACGGTCACACGTTCGAATTCGGCCTCGGGCATGGATGTGTGTGATATCTTAGGTTAGTTAGGTTTAAGTTCAAAAATGGTTCTGAGCACTATGGGACTTAACATCTGTGGTCATCAGTCCCCTAGAACTTAGATCTACTTAAAGTTAGGTTTAAGTAGGTAGTTCTAGGGGACTGGTGACCTCAGATGTTAAGTCCCATAGTGCTCAGAGCTATTTGAACCATTTTTGAACTATGTGCCAAAACCGGCAGGTGATGAAATTGCCTTCTACACAGACGACACGTTGCTGTGTAAAAGCAGCGGCAACCTAAACTTCATAGCCCAAAAACTGCAGCAACGTATTGACGCTATCACCTGATAATGCAATATCTGGAAAGCAAAGCTAAACCCAGAAAAGAGTGTCGCAGTCATGTTAATGAATAAGATAACGCCCCCCATATAGACAAATCTCTATTGCCGGCAGACTGTTGAACTGGAATTGCTCGGCGATGTATCTTGCGTTACAGTTCGACAGTCACCTGATGTTCACAAAACAGATTAACAGTGCGAGAAACAAGGTTGCGCTGCTCTCCGCCAACTGCATCCGCCCCTAAAGGGTGTAGGGATTATCGATAGACACAAAGCTAAGGTTGCACAGAATTATCATCCTGTGCACGGTTCTGTACGGATCAAGGGTATGGCTCATGACAGCGAGTACGCACCTAAGCAAACTGCAGTCTCTCCGAAACACAGTTCTTCGTACCAACGCAAACGCTGACCGCTACATGCCAAACACACATATTAGCGACGCACTAGGCAAACCATCCATCTTCATACATAAAGACCTGGTTTTAGATTGGTGGCTCTCCACCCAGTTCAGAGAAGCTCTAACAAGGAGAGGACGCCTGCACATCGCCGAATTCGTCCAAACTCATAGTACATGTAGGGTGTGGTGAGACATGAAAGTGCCCCAAGTGAGAACTTCAGATGGCCAAACGCTTAGGAAATATAAGGAATTTTGATTCTGGTCTATCACCATGTGCACCTTATCAATTGTACCTGTGAGGATGTGATTAGGAGCTGGTGTTCGGATCAGCGGTAAGGAAACGGATTCATAGTGGAAGGCTCGCAGGTTCGACTCCGCCCAGCGGCAAATATGTTTGTGCTCCTTGGCAAAGCGTATTCTACTGACGTCACAATTAACCGCAACATAATATAAGTTATTTTGTATTTCTATGTGCTCAGCATCTACACGTTCCCGTGTACGCGTTATCTACAATCCCTTTTTAAATATTTCATCCTATGCCTACACTTTTTGTGCTTTTATAAATTAATGAAATAACCCATATTTTGTAGCGGTTAATTGTGATATCAGTAGTGTACACATTGCCAAGGGACACAAAAATGTTTGCTACCAGGAGGAGTCGAACCTACGACCTTCCACCGAGCGAGGTGGCGCAGTGGTTAGCACACTGGACTCGCATTCGGGAGGACGACGGTTCAATCCCGTCTCCAGCCATCCTGATTTAGGTTTTCCGTGATTTCCCTAAATCGTTTCAGGCAAATGCCGGGATGGTTCCTTTGAAAGGGCACGGCCGATTTCCTTCTCCATCCTTCCCTAACCCGAGCTTGCGCTCCGTCTCTAATGACCTCGTTGTCGACGGGACGTTAAAAAACACTAACCTAACCTAACCTACGACCTTTTCAATGCAAATCCGATTTCTTACTCTTGAGCCAAACACCGCTTCTTAGACATGGTTTCACAGGGACAAAAGGTAAGGTGCACATGGTGATAGACCAGTATCAAAATTCCTTTTATTTCCTAAACGCTTGGCCATTTGGAGTTTCCACTTGGGGCACTTACTTGTCTCACCACGCCCTACATGTACCAATAAGTGCTATCGACAGGGGATTTCAAATTGATTCCATATTTTTAGATTTCCAGAAGACTTTCGACACCGTTCCTCATAAGCGTCTTCTAACCAAACTGCGTGCCTACGGAGTATCGCCTCAGTTTTGCGACTGGATTCGTGATTTCCTGTCAGAAAGGTCACAGTAGTAATAGACGGAAAGTCATCGAGTAAAACAGAAGTAATATCCGGCGTTCCCCAAGGAAGTGTTATAGGCCCTCTATTGTTCCTGATCAATATTAACGACATAGGAGTCAATCTGAGTACCCGTCTTAGACTGTTTGCAGATGATGCTATCATTTACCGTCTTGTAAAGTCATCAGATGATCAAAACGACTAGCAAAATGATTTAGATAATATATCTGTATGGTGCGAAAAGTGGCAATTGGCCCTGAATAAGGAAAAGTGTGAAGTTATTCACATGAGTACTAAAAGAAATCAACTAAATTACGCGATAAGTCACACAAATCTGAAGGCTGTAAATTCAGCTAATTACTTAGGTATTACAATTAGAAATAACCTAAATTGGAACGATCACATTGATAATATTGAGGGTAGAGCAAACTAAAGACTGCGATTCATTGGCAGAACACTTAGAAGGTGCAACAGGTCTACTAAAGAGTACTGGAGTACTGCTGTGCGGTGTGGGATCCGCATCATGTGGGACTGACGGATGACATCGAAAAAGTACAAAGAAGGGCAGCTTGTTTTGTATTATCGCGAAATAGGGGAGATAGTGTCACAAACGTGATACGTGAATTGGAGTGGCAATCATTAAAACAAAGGCGTTTTCCGTTGCGGCGGGATCTTCTCATGAAATTTCAATCACCAGTTTTCTTCTCCGATTGCGAAAACATTCTGTTGGCACCACCTACATAGGGAGAAATGATCATCACGATAAAATAAGAGAAATCAGGGCTCGCACAGAAAAATTTAAGTGCTCGTTTTCCCCGTGTGCCGTTCGAGAGTGGAACGGTAGAGAGACAGCTTGAAGGTGGTTCATTGAACCCTCTGCCAGGCACTTTATTGTGAATAGCAGAGTAATCACGTAGATGTAGAAATTTAAACGTATTCGGCGATGACGAGTAGGCGTCCTCTCCTTGTAAGAGCTACAAACAGGGCTGACGTAGTCGTTGGCGTCAGTATGCACACAGTGATCAGAGACCATGATGAAATCACAGCGCCTTTGGTTACTAAAGTTAATAAATCAATCAAGAAGGCTTGGTGAGTATTTCTGCTTGAAACAGAAGATAGACAGTTGTTAGCATACCACTTAAACACTGAATCACGTCATTTAGTTCCAGTAAGATGGACGAAGAGGAATTATAGTCAAAATTTAAACGTATTGTGAACGAACGCTGGAGAAGGATGTGCCGAGTAAGTGGACTAAGGACAAAAAAAGACCCACGTGGTTTAACAACGAAATTCGGAAAATGCTGAGTAAGGAAAGGATGTTTCACTCTCGCTCTAGATGAGGACGCGCAAATGACGACAGGCGAAAGTTTATAGAAATTCGTGCACCAATAAAAAGATCGATGAGCGAAATTTAAAACTACCATCGTCATACCTTAGCAACAGATCTGGCTGGGAACGCGAGAAAATTCGGATTCAACGTTAAATCGCTAATTGGGACTCGTTGACCACTCTGATGTGGCAGAAGAAAACAGCAATAGTAAAGCCAAAGTTTTAAACTTCGCGTTTAAGAAATCGTTCACACAAGAGAAAATAATTTAGAAAGCAACGCTCATGCAAAACTCGGCTTGATCTTTTCTCACATGTGATCCTGCGAACCATGGATGAAGGGCAACAGGCGGGTTCCATTTGACACGGTGCTACACTGCAGACTGTTAACGAAGGTGCAATCACAGGGAATAGGTTCCCAGGCATGTGAGTGGCTCGAAGGCTCTTAAGTAACAGAACCCAGTGTGGTGTCCTCGACAGCGAGTATAAGACGAGGGTTTCTCAGGAGTGTCCCAGGGAAGAGCGATAGGATCACTGTTACTCTCTATATAGGTAAATGAGCTGGTGGACAGGGTAAGCAGCTATCTGCGGCTGTTTGCTGATGACGCTGTGGTGTGTGGAAATGTGTCGTCATTGAGTGACTGCAGGAGGATACAATATGACTAAGACAAAATTGCTAGTTGACGTGATGAATGGCAGCTAGCTATGAACATAGGAAAATGTGAGGTAACGAAGCTAAGTAGGGAAAACAAACCCATAATGTTCGAATACAGTATTAGTAGCGCGCTGCTCGACACAGTCACGTCGTTTAAATATCTAGGCGTAACGTTGCACAGCAAAATGGAATGGAATGAGCATGTAAGGGCTGTACTAGGGAATGCGAATGGTCGACTTCGGTTTATTGGGAAAATTTTAGGAACGTGTGGTTCGTCTGTAAAAGAGACAATATGCTGAACACCAAAAATGTTCAAATGTGTGTGAAATCTTATGGGACTTAACTGCTAAGGCCATCAATCCCTAAGCTTACACACTAGTTAACCTGAATTATCCTAAGGACAAACACACACAACCATGCCCGAGGGAGGACTCGAACCTCCGCCGGGAGTAGCCGTACAGTCCATGACTGTGTCGGACACCAGTGCGATCCACTGTTGAGAAGCTATTCACAAGCGGGCTGCTTGATTTGTTACCAGTAGGTTCGAACAACACGCAGGTGTTACAGAGATGCTTCGGGAACTCAAATGGGAATCGCTGGAGGGAAGGCGACGTTCTTTCCGATGAGCACTATTGAGAAAATTTAAAGACCCGGCATTTGAGGCTGATTGCAGAGCGATTCTATTACCCCCAACGTGTATTTCGTGAGATCAGAGAGATAAGAGCTCATACGGAGACAAATAGATAGTCGTTCTGCCCTCGCTCTGTTTGCGAGTGGAACAGGGGAGGAAATGTCTAGTAGCGGTACAGGGTACCCTCCGCCACGCACCCTACGGTTGCTTGCGGATATTTATGTAGATGTAGATGTAGAGACTCGTCTCATACCTTTACGAGAATGTCTGAAATTAATGATTTCACTGCTGTTGTGCAGTGTGACGCTTCACTCCACTGTTATTAGAATAAATGGTAGGAATCGCGGGGTGTGTGCGCAGTAGCGAGCTGCAACGCTGACGTCACGCCGACTCTACTACCTCGTACTGTCAGTAGTAGAGATGAGTCGTTCGCGAACTAACGAGTCCAAAGGAACGGTTCACCAAGATGAACGGAACGAGCGAGGAACGAATTCTAAGGAACGGTGTTTCATAGTTTACTTCGGTCGATGCTTTCTACTTATAGTTCCCGGGAACGCGAAACGGTCGGACTCGTTCCAGCCTCGGTCCCGTTCCCCTCTGTCTCGGTCCCGGTCTCGGTCTCGGTCGGCCGGACTCGTCCTTCTTCGCGTGGCCACTCGTCGCAGTTCCACTGTCGACTGGTCACAGTTCAGTATCGAGTTGTTCGCTTCGTTCGCTGAGCACGCCCATTCTAAATCTGTTTCAAACCTTTTTTGAACTCTGAACTTCCGGTTCTTTTCGTATTCTATTCAGCGTCCACGACCGGTAATTAAAATGTGTTTTACAATTGCGTAAATTACATAAAAATGGTTCAAATGGCTCTGAGCACTATGGGACTTAACAGCTGTGGTCATCAGTCCCTTAGAACTTAGCAATACTGAAACCTAACTAACCTAAGGACATCACACACATCCATGCCCAAGGCAGGATTCGAACCTACGACCGGAGCGGTCGCGTGGTTCCAGACTGAAGCGCCTAGAGCCGCTCGGCCACTCCGGCCGGCGAATTACATAAAAATTACGTGGTATGTAACACATACATGTTCTCAGGTAACAAATCGGCATATCAGCATACTTCACTATTTCGATAAACAGCAGAAGAAATATTCGCAAAAAGGCAAGATTTTTTTTTTTATTACACATGCAAAGGAAGTCGGCACGGCACACACGAGTGGCCATTTTCCGTCTCCTTTTGATCTAAGGTAAAAGGGCATGTTCATTGTTATGGAAGGTAGACCGACTTACAAACTGAGTGAAGCCCGCGCTTCGTAATCGAGTGTATGGTGCCAAAGAGAATATAACTTCTACGATATTATTTCAGTGGTACAGGGTGGCTCACTAAAATTCGGCCCCGAGTACTAGATTACTCATTGACGCCCACCAGTCGTCATCTATTGTTTCGAAGTTGTTGATTGCATTAACTTATTTGGTCTTTCTTCACTGCCTAATTATTACATGTTTATCTAGTCTGCTCGTAGCGGTCAACAAATCGTGCGTAATTGGCGAGCAGTCCGTACTCGGGGCCGGTTTTTTGTGCGCCAACTTGTATTATTTCACTGCGATAAGCCACATAACGCTATAGTAGGCTAAACGAGAGGTTTTGCAGAATCACGAAAATTACAAGTGTGTGAGAATTCTATTATGAATAAAAATTCCGTACTTCAGGGAGGAGGCAAGTTCCCCTCTAGGTGCCTTCCATCTTCAGTCAGCGATGCTACTAATTTTCAGTTTTTCATAAGAACCATATACCAAGCACCAATGAACGGTGAACGAGTAAAAATGAACGGTTCCCAAAAAAGAGCGATCACCAGTGAACTAGTTACCAAGGATGAACGAGTTTGCCCAACTCAAGTCAAAAGCGCGTCGCTGTCACAACCTATTGTGTCCTGATTGCATTTTTGAGTGAGTACAAGGTTGTTAAGTGGATGTGACTGCTTGCAGAGATTGTCCTGCGACCGTGTAATCACACAGCAATTTTTCTTCCTGTTCATTTACGCGCAGTACGTCACATCTGATTATGTTTAGGGTCAATTGCCAATCCCTACACCAAGCTTCAAGCCTCCGCAGGTCTTCCCGTATTTCGCTGCAGTTTTCTAGGGTTACAGCTTCTCTGTGTATAATAGATTTATCTGTGATTGACGATTAACCGCAGAGCTACGCTACAGTTAACAGTGCAAAAGAAAGCTTCAAGAATGGAATTAAAATTCAACGTGAAAGGATATCAGTGATTCGTATCCTCAGTGAAAGTGAAGAAAATTACAGGATCCGCTGAATGGAATGAAAGCCCTCGTGAGTACAGAATATGGCCTAAGAGTAAATCGAAGAAAGGCGAAAGTAATTAGCAGTAGCAGAAATGAGAACAGCGAGAAACTTAACATTAAGACTGGTGATCACGAAATAGATGAAGTTAAGGAATTCTGCCATCTAGGCAGTAAAATAACCCAAGACGGACTGAGCAAGAAGGACATATAAAGCAGACTAGCGCTGGCAAAAAGTGCGATCCTGGCAAAGAGAAGTCTTCTGGCATCAAACTTAGCTTTTAATTTGAGGAATAAATTTCCGAGAATGTACCTTTGGAGCACAGCGTTGTATGATTGTGAAACGTGGACTATGGGAAAACCGGTAAGAGAATCCAAATATTTGAGATGTGGTACTTCAGAAGATCGCTAAAAATTAGATGACCTAATAAGGTAAGGAATGGGGAGATTCTCCAGAGTATCGGCTACGAAAGGAATGTATGGAAAACACTGATAAGAAGAACGGACAGGATGGTATGACTTCTGTTAATACATCTCGGAATAACTTGCATGGCATTAGAGGGGACTGTAGAGCGTAAAAACTGTGGAGGAAGACAGAGATTGGAATACATCCAGCAAATAATTGAGGACGTAGATTGCATGTGTTACTGTGAGATGAAGAGGTTGACACAGAAGCGGAATTCGTAGCGAATCGTATCAAATCTCCCAGAAGACTGATGACTCAAAAAAAAAAAAAAAAAGAAAAAACTTGAGGGTGAGGGTTTGTGAGAGTATTTCTTGATTTCCGAAAAGAAGTACGATCATATGGCGTATCAAGCGAAATATATGACTGGACTGAGGACTTTTTGGTAGGGAGGACGCAGCACGTTATCTTGGATGGAGACTCATCATCAGATGTAGAAGTAGCTTCGTGTGCGCCCTAGGGAAGTGTGTTGGAACCCTTGCTCTTCACGTTGTATATTACAGATCTTGCGGGAAACATTAATAGTAACCCCAGTGTTTTGTATGTGACGCGTTTATCTACACTCCTGGAAATTGAAATAAGAACACCGTGAATTCGTTGTCCCAGGAAGGGGAAACTTTATTGACACATTCCTGGGGTCAGATACATCACATGATCACACCGACAGAACCACAGGCACATAGACACAGGCAACAGAGCATGCACAATGTCGGCACTAGTACAGTGTATATCCACCTTTCGCAGCAATGCAGGCTGCTATTCTCCCATGGAGACGATCGTAGAGATGCTGGATGTAGTCCTGTGGAACGGCTTGCCATGCCATTTCCACCTGGCGCCTCAGTTGGACAAGCGTTCGTGCTGGACGTGCAGACCGCGTGAGACGACGCTTCATCCAGTCCCAAACATGCTCAATGGGGGACAGATCCGGAGATCTTGCTGGCCAGGGTAGTTGACTTACACCTTCTAGAGCACGTTGGGTGGCACGGGATACATGCGGACGTGCATTGTCCTGTTGGAACAGCAAGTTCCCTTGCCGGTCTAGAAATGGTAGAACGATGGGTTCGATGACGGTTTGGATGTACCGTGCACTATTCAGTGTCCCCTCGACGGTCACCAGTGGTGTACGGCCAGTGTAGGAGATCGCTCCCCACACCATGATGCCGGGTGTTGGCCCTGTGTGCCTCGGTCGTATGCAGTCCTGATTGTGGCGCTCACCTGCACGGCGCCAAACACGCATACGACCATCATTGGCACCAAGGCAGAAGCGACTCTCATCGCTGAAGACGACACGTCTCCATTCGTCCCTCCATTCATGCCTGTCGCAACACCACTGGAGGCGGGCTGCACGATGTTGGGGCGTGAGCGGAAGACGGCCTAACGGTGTGCGGGACCGTAGCCCAGCTTCATGGAGACGGTTGCGAATGGTCCTCGCCGATACCCCAGGAGCAACAGTGTCCCTAATTTGCTGGGAAGTGGCGGTGCGGTCCCCTACGGCACTGTGTAGGATCCTACGGTCTTGGCGTGCATCCGTGCGTCGCTGCGGTCCGGTCCCAAGTCGACCGGCACGTGCGCCTTCCGCCGACCACTGGTGACAACATCGATGTACTGTGGAGACCTCACGCCCCACGTGTTGAGCAATTCGGCGGTACGTCCACCCGGCCTCCCGCATGCCCACTATACGCCCTCGCTCAAAGTCCGTCAACTGCACATACGGTTCACGTCCACGCTGTCGCGGCATGCTACCAGTGTTAAAGACTGCGATGGAGCTCCGTATGCCACGGCAAACTGGCTGACACTGACGGCGGCGGTGCACAAATGCTGCGCAGCTAGCGCCATTCGACGGCCAACACCGCGGTTCCTGGTGTGTCCGCCATGCCGTGCGTGTGGTCATTACTTGTACAGCCCTCTCGCAGTGTCCGGAGCAAGTATGGTGGGTCTGACACACCGGTGTCAATGTGTTCTTTTTTCCATTTCCAGGAGTGTATAATGAAGTACTGCGTGAAAAAGGCTGCATAAATATTCAGTCTGGACTTGGTAAGACTCCAGAGTGGTGTAAAAATAGGCAACCAACTTAAATGTTCAGAAATGTAAAATTATGCACTTCAAAAAACGAAAAGCTGTAGTATCCTATGACTATAATATCACAAAATCACAGCTGGAATCGGCCAACTCATACAAATAGCTGAGTGTAATACTTTGTAGGGATATGAAACGGAATGATCGCATTGGCTAAGTCGTGGGTAAGGCTGGTTGTAGACTTCAGTTTATTGGTAGAATGCTGGGGAAGTGCAATCAGGCTACAAAGGAGATAGCTTAAAAATCACTCGTGTGACCCGTTCTAAAATATTGCTAAAGTTTGTGGGCCCAACCAAAGAGGACTAACAGGGAACATTGAACGTATACAGAGAAGGATGTGACCACTCGTACCACCCTTCTCTGTAGTGGTCACATGTTCGTTTGACCAGTGGGAGTGTATCACAGAGATGCTGACGAAACTGGACGTGCAGGCTCTTGAAGATATACGTAAACTATCCTGAGAAGATCTACTAACAAAGTTTCAAGAACTGGCTTAAAATGATGACTCTATATACTACATGATGACTCTACATACTACAACCCCCTACGTATCATTCGCATAGGGATCGTGAGAATAAGATTAGAATAACAACAGCACTCGCAGAGACATTCAAACAATTATTCTTCGTGTGCTGTATACGTTAATGGGACGGAAAAAAATATAGGTGTAATGTACGTTTTGATTTTTTTAGTGAAAAATGATGCGACTGCGAGTTGTACTAAGTACTACAGATTACGAAAAAAGAATCAAGTTTCATGTATCTCCTAAGAACAATGAGACGAAACAGAATTGAATAAATGCCTGTAAACATCTCTATTCGTTTTTAGTTGCTAATGATTGTGTGGTACTCAATAGAAATTGCTGATTCCACTTCTTGTTGTTGTTGTCTACAGTCCTGAGACTGGTTTGATGCAGCTCTCCATGCTACTCTATCCTGTGCAAGCTTCTTCATCTCCCAGTACTTACTGCAACCTACATCCTTCTGAATCTGCTTAGTGTATTCATCTCTTGGTCTCCCTCTACGATTTTTACCCTCCACGCTGCCCTCCAATGCTAAATTTGTGATCCCTTGATGCCTCAGAACATGTCCAACCAACCGGTCCCTTCTTCTTGTCAAGTTCTGCCACAAACTCCTCTTCTCCCCAATTCTATTCAATACCTCCTCATTAGTTATGTGATCTACCCATCTAATCTTCAGCATCCTTCTGTAGCACCACATTTCAAAAGCTTCTATTCTCTTCTTGTCCAGACTATTTATCGTCCATGTTTCACTTCCATACATCGCTACACTCCATACAAATACTTTCAGAAATGACTTCCTCACACTTAAATCAATACTCGATGTTAACAAATTTCTCTTCTTCAGAAATGCTTTCCTTGCCATTGCCAATCTACATTTTATATCATCTCTACTTAGACCATCATCAGTTATTTTCTCCCCAAATAGCAAAACTACTTTACTACTTTAAGCGTCTCATTTCCTAATCTAATTCCCTCGGCATCACCCGAGTTAATTCGACTACATTCCATTATCCTCGTTTTGCTTTTGTTGATGTTCATCTTATATCCTCCTTTCAAGACACTGTCCATTCCGTTCAACAGCTCTTCCAAGTCCTTTGCTGTCTCTGACAGAATTACAATATCATCAGCGAACCTCAATGTTTTTATTTCTTCTCCATGGACTTTAATACCTACTCCGAATTTTTCTTTTGTTTCCTTTACTGCTTGCTCAATATACAGATTGAATAACATCGGGGAGAGGCTACAACCCTGTCTCACTCCCTTCCCAACCACTGCTTCCCTTTCGCGTTCTTCGACTCTTATAACTGCCACCTGGTTTCTGTATAAATTGTAAATAGCCTTCGCTCCGTGTGTTTTACCCCTGCCACCTTTAGAATTTGAAAGAGAGTATTCCAGTCAACATTGTCAAAAGCTTTCTCTAAGTCTACAAATGCTAGAAATGTAGGTTTGCCTTCCCTTAATCTATTTTCTAAGATAAGTCGTAGGGGCAGTATTGCCTCACGTGTTCCAACATTTCTGCGGAATCCAAACTGATCTTCCCCGAGGTCGGCTTCTACCAGTTGTTCCATTCATCTGTAAAGATTTCGCGTTAGTATTTTGCAGCAGTGATTTATTAAACTCATAGTTCGGTTATTTTCACATCTGTCAACACCTACTTTCTTTGGGATTGAAATTATTATATTCTTCTTGAAGTCTGAGGGTATTTCGCCTGTCTCGTACATCTTGCTCACCAGATGGTAGAGTTTTGTCAGGACTGGCTCTTCCAAGGCCGTCAGTAGTTCTAATGGAATGTTGTCTACTCCCGGGGCCTTGTTTCAACTCAGGTCTTTCAGTGCTCTGTCAAACTCTTCACGCAGTATCGTATCTCCCATTTCATCTTCATCTAAATCCTCTTCCATTTCCATAATACTGTCCTCAAGTACATCGCCCTTGTATAGACCCTCTATATACTCCTTCCACCTTTCTGCTTTCCCTTCTTTGCTTAGAACTGGGTTTCCATCTGAGCTCTTGATATTCATACAAGTGGTTCTCTGTTCTCCAAAGGTCTCTTTAATTTTCCTGTAGGCAGTATCTATCTTACCCCTAGTGAGATAAGCCTCTACATCCTTACATTTGTCCTCTAGCCATCCCTGCTTAGCCATTTTGCACTTCCTGTCGATCTCATTTTTGAGATGTTTGTATTCCTTTTTGCCTGCTTCATTTACTGCATTTTTATATTTTCTCCTTTCATCAATTAAATTCAATATTTCTTCTGTTACCCAAGGATTTCTAGCAGCCCTCGTCTTCTTACCTACTTGATCCTCTGCTGCCTTCACTACTTCATCCCTCAGAGCTACCCATTCTTCTTCTACTGTATTTCTTTCCCCAATTCCTGTCAATTGTTCCCTTACGCTCTCCCTGAAACTCTGTACAACCTATGGTTCTTTCAGTTTCTCCAGGTCCCATCTCCTTAAATTCCCACCTTCTTGCAGTTTCTTTAGTTTTAATCTACAGTTCATAATCAATAGATTGTGGTCAGAGTCCACATCACCCCCTGGAAATGTCTTACAATTTAAAACCTGGTTCCAAAATCTCTGTCTTACCATTATATAATCTATCTAATACCTTCTAGTATCTCCCGGATTCTTCCATGTATACAACCTCCTTTTATGATTCTTGAATCAAGTGTTAGCTATGATTAAGTTATGCTGTGTGAAAAATTCTACCAGACGGCTTCCTCTTTCATTTCTCTCCCCCAATCCATATTCACCCACTATGTTTCCTTCTCTCCCTTTTCCTACTGTCGAATTCCAGTCTCCCTTCACTACCTGAATAATTTCATTTATCTTATCATCCATTTCATCAATTTCTTCATCATCTGCAGAGCTAGTTGGCATATAAACTTGTACTACTGTAGCTTCGTGTCTATCGTGGCCACAATAATGCGTTCACTATGCTGTTTGTAGTAGCTTACCCGCACTCCTATTTTTTTATTCATTATTAAACCTACTTCTGCATTACCCCTACTTGATTTTGTATTTATAACCCTGTATTCACCTGACCAAAAGTCTTGTTCCTCCTGCCACCGAACTTCACTAATTCCCACTATATCTAACTTCAACCTATCCATTTCCCTTTTTAAATTTTCTAACCTACCTTTCGACTTAGGAAATTATTAATACATTAAGCGAGCTACATGAATTACACACATAAAGCTCAATACACGGAACAAAAAATAAATAAATAAATAAATCATCGCGTCCGTAATTGCCCATAGCAACACAAAAGATATTTACACACCAGGGAGGCACTGAATCTAAAATCCCCAAATTAATTAAAAATATTCTTTATTTACTTATTATTGTAGATAAATATTCCCTATGTGTACTTTTATTTTAATTATTGGTTTTAGTTGCTTTAACTTAGTTCCTTATTTCCTTTTATCTTTACTCTCCTGAAAACCTGGAAGACATAAATATTTCGTTTTAAATAGGGGAGCTGGAGATGTATTCCGCAGCGGCGATCTCGCGGAAATTCCTCGTCGTTATCTACTCCACCTGAAATCTGTAAAACCTTTACTCTCTACGCAGATCGTTCGGCACAACTGTGAGCTATGTTGTTTGATGAGTCTGGATGATAGGTCCAACAATTTAGCAAGTTAAAGTTTATTAATTCGGAGATAATCTCTCGACAAATTCTGACCTTGGAAAACGCAGGTTCACACCATCGTTTCAAACTTCACCTCCGAGCCATCTAAGACTCGTAATGTCTGTACCGTGATAATTAACTAATTTCGGTATGGAGATATACACACCTTGAATACTTGATGTTAGTTATTGGATTTTGTTTTTTTGCAAAAAGATATTTGAACATTTACTATATACCCTTATGGCGTCTCACAACAATACAATCTCTCTCCTCCTCTCACACGTTCGGTAAGACACAGAGATGCGTTCGTAGCACGGAACGTCCGATTCTCGCAGTAGAGACGCATGTCAACACACACACACACACACACACACACACACACACACACACACACATATATATATATATATATATATATATATATATATATATATATATTTCCCGACGTCGTTTTAAATTAATTACGAACCGGTTTCCAATGTCGACCTGCCTACCAAGATTTCGTTTCGTTGACGATTTCGCGGTTAGAGATGCTTCGTATTGCTACTGCATTAGCAAAATTTTCTGCAATAGCACTTATTGGTTGTTGTATAGCATTTTTTGTTGCTCGCGTGCTGCTTCACGTTTATTCATTTATATTTCAGCAATTTTTTAGTCCAGTATTCATTTTGTAACAGTGACGTTAACAGCTTGTGTTAAGACAGTTGTTTTGCATTTTTTGTCATGTGCTTTATTACTACAACGACAATGAAAACTAGAGCACAGGTAGGAATGGACAAGACAGTAGAGGTAGCTTCAAACGAAGTTTCGGAGAATTTGAGACATGGTGTAGAAAATTCTTCTCAGAATAATGAACTCCGCGAACTTTCAAACAATACTGTGAGTAATCAGAGTATAGGCTATTATTTGGCGATCATGTGTGATGAACTGCGGGGAACTACACGCAGTTCAGGCGACCAAAATATCTTAGTACATGTTATGAGAGATTCAGGTATTGCTTCTACTTCTACAGAGAAAAATAATTTTGTCTTTCCCTCTTTCAGTAATAATCTTATACGCTTAATACTGGCTCAACTTGGAGAGATTAAAAACATCTAGTGACGAAATAAATGAGGAGATCAACTAATCTAGTAGCAAACAGGAAGGCAGCGTCAAATTGTTTCGGGATGAGATTACTGATAATTTAAACCGTAAATCCGAGGAAATATCAGAACGGTATGTGAGGAATTCAAGTCAGATATTAATATTCATGAGTCCGGACTTGATTGTGTGTAGTATGTTAATATTGTTGAGATAAGACAACAGAGGCTACAACGGGAATTGCAAATAGAGGAATTCGCACAAAAGTTCGAGTCATTACAGTTACAGACTAACACTGAAGTTTCAAAGACGCAAAATCAGTTGATGACTGTTACAAAACGAATCGAAGAATATAAGAGAGAGTGACGTAAATGAACAATGATCCAGATAAAAGGTCAGACGATACTCAGCCGGTTCCATTCACTGTAACCAAAGAATTTCAGTCTCTGCAACGTTTTAAAGAAGGGCAGATGAGATTAATCAGCAAAATAAAGGTGACGTAAGATACAGGAACAGCTTGCCAATATCGAAGAAAAGATCGTTTGCGATAACGATACCAGTAGGTTCAATAATTATCACGTTGGAAATCTCAATGAACGCACTAGTTTTATAAATGCTAATGACTTCTCTTGTGAACGTGATATTTTTGCAGGACACAATGAATAGAATGCTAATTACGGTACGACAGAAAACAGAAAAACGGTAGCTTTGATTGCAAACATTTTCTCGAAGTTAATTTATGGAACAGCGAATCGTACTGTCTTAGCAAAACGCAAACTGTGCCAAAAGGCAATACTATCTACCATTACGCACAGAACACCACTATTTCCGATCATTCCTGTGAAACTAAGAGAATTAGCTGTTGTTGACATTTTCTGTTCTCTTACGACATCTAAACATTGTCATTCATTCGTTTTTGTAGCTGCTCAGCTTATCTCTAAATTTGTGTCGTTTACACAATTACAGAAAGCTACTGCAAAATCTGTTTCTATATCGTCCGTAAAGAATTTTCTGAAAGAAGCAGGGCAAGTTGACAAAGTAATTTTGATAATGGGCCACAATTTCGTTCAACTTTATGGCTAAAAACTTTGAGACGTAGAGGAATTAGAGTAATATTTAAATCACATTTATACCATCTTGTAACCCATCAGAACGTATTATGAAAGAATTAGGTAAACTTCGCATACCGCATTGCAAATTGAGATTCACATCTACCTGATTTTCAAAGTATCATTAACGAGCTACCGAATATTTATACTAAAGAATAAATCACCACCAAATCGTATGAATCAGTTGGTGGCCTTCCCGACACAACGACGTTTAAGACACAATGAAATAATTAATTTAGCATTGGAAAACTTCGAGAAAGCTGCAGAGAAAAGAAGAAGCTACAGAATCCACGAGTGAACACCAATAGTTTACAGGTAGGTCAGAAAATGTTGCACAAATCTCATAGTTTATCTTAAAAAGGAAAGTCTTTAAGTAGCAAATTTTTCTTTGTGTATGAAGGTCCATTTCACATTCGACGAATCGCACAATCGCACATACAAATACTGAGAAACTTGAAGCCACAAGCACACATAAATCAAGAGCTCTTCATCACGTATCGAACGTCAAAGTGTACAAATAATAATAACCCTGGTGGTTTACTGTTCTTTGGTAAACATTTGCAGTGGCAAGCATACGTGCCCCAGGTGTTACAGTGCATTTTCATACTTTCGCTTTCAGCACTGTTTCATACTCTTCAACTAACCTGTGTCTCTGTTAATGTATCTCCTACTGTCAATCTACTTACTACGGAATTTTAAAGAATAGTCATGATATATGATTTGTGTTGTGTGAAGAAAAGTCCTTTGAATTTGTTAAGCATAGTCCGACAAGCTGATAAGACAGTGGAAACAGACATCTAGTTGCACTATGACAGTATGGAATGGTGAGACAGTTTTGAATAACTTGAATTCAGCTGGTATTATTCTAAGTTTACTGGTGGAGTATCTGATTGAAATGTGATACTGTTGTATTATTTCTTGAGTTTGTTATTCTTCATTTGAGATCTTGGTATAGCAGAGGAGACTTGGTTTTGAGGTTCTGAGATACTAATTTTTTTATTCTACACGAAGATAGTTTGCACATATAATGAAGTTTTTTTTTGTCTTGTGGTAAATTGTGATGTACACCTTTACCAAACAGAATACTGTGTTATCTTTGAGGTAAGTGCATGAGATGACTTTTTCTACAGGTACATACAGTATTACGTGAAGTAAGTCATGAATTGTAGAGGTTTAACTGCTACACGAAGATAGTTTGCACATATAATGAAGTTTTCTTTTGTCTTGTGGTAAATTGTGATGTACACCTTTACCAAACAGAATACTGTGTTATCTTTGAGGTAAGTGCATGAGATGACTTTTTCTACAGGTACATACAGTATTACGTGAAGTAAGTCATGAATTGTAGAGGTTTAACTGCTGACTTTCTTTTGAATGAGAGACTTTGTTTGTGTAAGTGGTTCTGAATTGAGGATGATATTTCTGATGGGCGGTGGTTTAACTAGGAACATTTCTGACTGATGCTTGTTCCACTAATTGCGAAGTATCTTTGAAGAGTGATCTAAGGAACACTGTGCGACATAGAAGTGGAACAATGTTGACAAATTTTGCTTTATGATTACCACGTGAGGCTTATGATATTAATATGGGTTATTGTGGTGCAATTATTGTATATTTTTTGGTGCAGATGTGGTATATTATGTAAAGTGGTCTACGAATCATAGCATA
This sequence comes from Schistocerca serialis cubense, assembly GCF_023864345.2. Classification (NCBI taxonomy): domain Eukaryota; kingdom Metazoa; phylum Arthropoda; class Insecta; order Orthoptera; family Acrididae; genus Schistocerca; species Schistocerca serialis. The sequence continues at coordinate 212,011,401 of NC_064646.1, read as the reverse complement.
TTATGCTAAATATGTTATGCTAAATATGTTATTCTGAGGAAGATAGACGAAGCATTATAGACGATTTAGTGAGGAAGCATTTTTTGCAATTATTTATGCTACAAAAGAAGGTATGGAAAGTACACTCTTCAAACGAAGCAACCCACAGCTGTGCTCGACGCATGGAGGTTCTAATTGTGCACACTTCATTCTGAGGTAGTCACACTGATATCTTCATAAGAGATTTATTTTGTCATGAAAGATTTTCTGAGAGGACAGTACTACTGAAGTTGCTACTGACGAGATGTATTATGACGTTGAGAGTTACGGATTATGGAAAGAAAATGAGTTACAGTTTGAGATACAAATCATACCTGCTATAAATATCATAAACTCTAGAAAACACGAAACGTTTACCTGTATGAAACACCAACGCTTGAAGATGAGACTTTTCTGTCACCTATTTGGAGACAAGAGTGCACGTTTGGATGTATCCTTCGAGTAATGGGCATGGATAGTCGTGCAAAGATTTTTTCTCCGCTGCTTAATTATGTGAGGTATGCGCGAAATGAATTTTCTACCTTTGCGAAGTTGTGGAATGAAGTTGTGGCAAAAATTTTTGTTTTTCTACTTATTACTGTTTACACTCATTGTCCTTTTTTTTGTGTGACATGACCATAACTGAAGTTTTCTTTAATGCAAAAGTAATAAAAAGAACACAGAACTCTATGAATTTGTAGGAGCTAAACGATGTTTTACAGATTGGAGTATAACGGACGTAGCGAGCGAGCTACATTCTAACAAAACGAATGTTACAGTAGTCTATTAAGAACTATACATCCCAGAAGTACCCAGTCATGCTGAAAACATTGACCCTTGACGTGTATATAAACATGGTGTGCATTTTGACAACCTTTTCCATTCAGCATGTAGCATTTTTACGCCTTGGTGCAAGTTGATCAGCTACATTTTTATGCATGTTGTAAATAACTGTCTAAAATAAGTCACTTCAATACATTTGTGTCTTTCTATTTAAACTGTAACTTCAAACTTTCTCTTATGGTTCTGCTACAGCAGTGATACAGTGCCGATTCTATCACGCTAAGTTAATGATTCTAAGATGATGACTTTTTTCCTCTTCTCATTAAGTAATACTTAAGCTCAAGAGAAATTATTTGTTTCATTTTCGGTTAATAAACCATTTCTTTCAGCTACTGTTGAAGAGTTCGAGGATGAATCTTTTTTGTGTTGCATCTTAGAGTAAGTTATGTCGTTATTAGTTGCTTTATAAGACATGTCTCATGAAAGTCGTATTTATTTTGCTGTTGTGACTAACTACATATGACAATACAATTCTGACTCCACACACAGACAACCTGACATTTCACATGTAACGATTCTGTCCTTGTGTTGCTACCTGTTGTTTTCTGTTCGACGATCCATAATGTAAACATTAGTACGATTTTTGAGAAATGCAATAATTACGTTGTAATAATGAGAAGTGCTTTTGATAATTAGAGGCCCTTACTAAATGATTGGATGTGTAATAAGTTGTGAGAGCTGAACAGAATATGCAGTCATAAGAAATGACATTCTTTACTAACTTACGTTGACTGGAGCTCAAGTCATCCATACTGGATGTGTAATAAGTTGTGAGAGCTGAACAGAATATGCAGTCATAAGAAATGACATTCTTTACTAACTTACGTTGACTGGAGCTCAAGTCACCCATACTTTATAAGAAAGAATTGCATGTATTCTCATATTTTTTCTTAAATGTTTCCCAAAGAAATTGGATTACGTGAACTTCATATTTTGACTGTTTACCTGTAATTTTACTGTGTGTAAATATATCTTCGAGCAACTCTAATTTCCTGTTGTATGAAAAATTAAATGACATGTAACTAATATGTGTGTAACTCTGGAATCTACAATTAATTGTATTTTTTAGATATGTCACCATTAATATTTTTGGACAGATCTATATGCCATTCAGTGGTGTTCATTACTATTTTTGGACACATCTATATGTCATTCAGTAGTGTTAAGAGTCACATGTTTTGTATGTTCTGGATCAAGACATACACTTTGTGATTCGCTGTATACTGTACCATTAGAAAATGAATTTGTAGAGAACTAGTTTGCCAATATGTGATTGGCGTAAACTCCATATTTAGAACTGTACTTCAAGAAACTTGCCACACTTAACGTGATTATTTGTGGTCATACAAATTTGAGTCATTCACAGAGCACTGATCTTATGTGCCTATTCATGTAATGTTGACTTTTATATTCAAGTGCATGTAACTTAGTATTATTCATTTATTCAATGATATTTGTTTCTGTTACTGTGTCGTATATGAGACTTTTGATCTCCTATGTCAATTATGAGAACATGTTTTCTCAAAGGGATATCATGTCAATGCTTTTTGATCATCATGAATTCTTTGGTACTCAACAAGGCATACTTGTGCCCTATATCATTACTTCTGATTCTGTGTTGCATCTTTATCTGAATGTGTGACACACTAAAACATTTTGGTGTGGTTGTCAGTGGACATAACGTGTGTAATGAGTCACTGAGTCTGCTTACACCTCAAACTTGTGTGTCGTCAAATGATTATATTAACATTTTTGTGCGGTTGTCAGTGGAAATAATGTGTGTGATGAGTCCCTGAGCCTGCTTGCACCTGAAACTTGTGCGTTGTCAAATTAAAATATTAATATTTTGGTGTGGTTGTCTGTGGCCATAGTGTGTGTTGCCCCTGAGTCTGCTGCACCTGAAACATGTGTTTCTTACCTAGTTTTCTGTTGCCAGACGATTTTTATTCTGTTGGAGAACTGTATATAACATGTTGTTGTCTTGTCAAATGAACTACCACCAGTGTCAGGTAGATTTGAGTGCTAACCATCTAAATGGTACTTGTATATTTATTTCATCTTTCTTTGCACTATTTTCGTTTCTGTGTAATATTTGTATCTATACAACCGAAAGGCTTTCTTATACTTTTGGAGAACTATAAATAACGTTTTGTTGTCCTATCAAATGAAGTGATGGTTGTGAGTACTTACATGCACAAGATGATACTTGTATTTTATTTTTTCTTGACTGTGTTATACAGCTTATCAGTTTCCTGTTATGTACAATTTATGTAATCTTTTGCTTATGTTTATGTAGTCAACCACTTTCGTAAAATATCTGATGCTATTCTTCTCAATTTTGCTACGTAAGAATTTTGCGTTTGCTCCTTGCGAACATGTTAGGCAAGAACCACCCCACAAAATTCTTAAAAGTGAGGGGGGGGGGGGGGAATATGAATGTTGGACATCTATGATTATGCTGTGTGCGTACACAAACTCTGAGTCTGAGATATTATTATTGCGAGTAGTGGCGAGTGGGCAGTTGTCGAGGGGAGTCCGAAATAGTCGGACGCAGGGTGCAGTGGAGGGAAGCCGCGTGACATGAGACGTTGCAGCCTGCAGTGATCATGCTAGTAGCGTCGTAGGAGACTTTGGTATTAATTGAGGATTTTTTGGTAATTTGCCTTTTCGCTGGACGTAGTTGTTGGTTGCATGCACACTGGAGAGACTTTGTCAGATTTGAGTATGGATGCGTTCAGAGTAATATTCGTCCCTTTGTTGTGGCCAGAAACGTGTTTATTGGGTATAGACATTGTGGAATAAGGAAAAGTCTGTGCAGGGTTTGTCAGTGTTTAAATCAACAATCTTCTGTATACAGTAAATTAAAAGTTTTTATTGGTTTCTTTTATTTTTCTTTACATCTATTAAGTTTAGTTGGCAAAACCCCTCCTGATCATTCAATTTCTGTGTGTAAAAGTATGGCAGTAATTGTTACAATTAGACCATGCATTGCACTCTGCATGGATCGCAGTATTGCTTTTTGAAGTATTTTAGCATGTTGCTGATCACGCAGTTGCAGCGGCAAGACGAGGTAAGTTGTCCGTTGAGTATAGGAGCATTTCAGAACAGTTGCTAGGAGACGTTAGAGGATAATTTAACACTCGCAGTCAGATGGTAGAGAACTGATTGCTTTATAATTCGTAGGTTTGTGTCTTTTGTTCTAATATTATCAGGGACGCAACGACACACATACATTCATTTCCGTGGGTCATTTTAAAATAATTACGAACCTGTTTCACATGTAGTGCACAGATTTTACGGGATTCTAATTGATCAGTAATGAAGCCGTCACTTTCTTTGGACATTCCAATGCGGTCTGCTTTTGAATGATTCGCCGGTCATTTGCAGTGAAAAAATCAACGAGTTTGCGATGTTTATCGTCAGTTACAGTGATCGTACTTCCGCTGCGTGTTGTATCAACACTTATGAGCCTTCCGGGGCAGCAACCAAGACGTTTTATTGTTCATCGATTTACAGTAGACCGAACAACACCATCGTCAACATAAACAGCCTCTAAACGATGACGAATCTCACTACCAGCCAATTTTCCAGCAGTCAAAAATCCGGTAACAGCACACTGTTTAACTCGCGTTAACATAGCACCAGAACACGTCTCCATACTTCTACTACGCATAGAACACCGGATAAACGCGATGCATTCAAACTGCGCATATGTTTGAGGGGTAAATTAACTGATAAATGCCACCTGACACTTTTCTTTTTACAAGCGTGTGTGCATTACTTTTAGGACTACCGTCGTCTATATAAATTAAACTGTTTTTGTCGTTATTAAATTGTAATAGCTAGACATGTTCAGTATCTTTGTTAAAGCTATCTACGGATGAATTAAATACTGCCCTAGTGTTCCCGACCTGAAACGGAGCGACTATCGTACCAGGAGCGCCAAATTATCGTAAATGAACCGAATTTAATCAAAATCATCGCACTTATCAGCATAATGACGATAATATGTAATACTGAGTGTCACATCTGTTTTTGTATACTTATATTTTAAACTATACTACTGTTTTCCGATCAATAGAGATTTTTTAGAATTAAAATTAATGTTTTATGCATGACACATAAAACTGTTCCATGAACAGTTGTACGATAGCTCCCTGTTTACGATACGTCACAATTGGCTCCATCGCGAACACACTACTTCCATTCTGTTCTTTTTCCCACCAACACCAGCAACGTAAGAATTGTGACACAATAGTTCCGTTACGGAACTAAGTGCTGTATTCGTTGCTGCTAAGTAATAATGGCTTTGTAGATGATCATCTGGATAATACGTTGTAACGAATCAATGTTAGTTCAGTGTTAACCTAAACCCTAGCAGCTGATCGGTGCGAGAAGCGCTATGTGTACGAATCGCAAGCACAATATGGATTGGCAGCATTTTCTCTCACACGTTTCCCATATGCAGCAACAAGTATAATTTACCTACACAAATATAATTTAATAAATGGATAATATAATAATAAACATAATTTAATATAAAATATAATTTACCTATGGGCTTCGGTTACAATGAAAGAGGGAAAATCAGATATCAGCAAGAAGCATGGAACACGGAGGAGAGAAGAATTTCACCAATTTTAGGAACTTAACGCTGTTCACACATCACACGAAACATCTGCTGTGCCTGTTCTGCGCCCTAAAGTTTGAAAACATGAAGTAGCGCCTTTACTTTAAGAGCTTAACTCATTTTCTGCAAATACTGCAAATCTACATGCCGAGGAGGCAAAACCAAAATGCTGTGCGCAGTATTAGATCGCGAATATTGGATGCATTGTGAGGCGCACGAAGCTTTCTGAGATCTACCGAAGAATCATCGTCATTTAATGAACGTGGGCAACATTTGAAAGTCACTCGAAAAATGGTACGCTTATTCAATAATCTGCACACAGAGGGCCAACATATTGAATTTATGAAGAAGTGAAAAGGAAAGTGCATTAACAAATGAAACCAGCGACAATTTTATTGAGCTTTTGTTAAGATGTATTTCATATTAAAACACCCAGAAAATATAAATATTTTTGCAAACAGCATCATACAAGTCTTGAAAGTCTCTTCGGGTTTCTTGCCGGATCCTAAAATCTCGGAGGGTAACAACCGTGATGGGTGGCGCATGCGCAGTGTACTGTACGGTGGCGTATGTAGGACATCGTTTTGCAGCCTAGCGTCAGTTCTCAGCGGGACTCATCAGCAGAAGCAGCATTCTCCTGCAGGTTGCGACCAGTTGGATCGCCGAAATATCGAATCTAGTTGATTTTAGGATCCGGCAGCAAACACAAAGAGACTTTCAAGACATTACGCCGAGAAAGTCTACGAAGTCAGCATCATATAAAATGCGAAGCTTTGACAACAATAAGAAAATTATGGAATGAACGTCATTTTTTAAAATGCTGTACCAGTTTACTATCGCAGTGTCACTATTTATATAACTTAAAACTCGTTAGACATTAAAATGCTATTAAAATTATTCCCAAATCCATGTTACCATACAAATCGTGAATTTTGTGGAAGTTTCGTTGAACTGTGGTTTTCTTTCTGTAAGTAGTGCTACATTCACTCGGTGAAGGTTCATAAGTTGTACTATTTGCCTTTCTGTTTTCTGGTTTTCACTCGATGTTTGGCTAAGAGTACACTGTTCGCAGTCGAAATCACCATTTTATTCCATGTTTTCGTATTTCTTAAATTGATCTGGCTAAATACATAAATGCACAGTCACAATTGGCATTCGAGTGCGGAAGTGATATAACATCCAACACAAATCCAGACGAATACTTAAAAGTCATCCCTTGTCGCCTTTTTAACAAACCATCAATTTTGACCACAAAATATCCATGGAACTTTTTATTTCAGTATCTGCCGGGAGCTCAAGCGATGGTAATAGGCGCCACTCATTGTCGATTAGGTGGTATTAATCATTGGCTGTAACACGAGGCAAAGATTCTATCAAAGACAGCAAATTTGGCACGATATCTCTTGGCTTTCGGAAGCTGGCTTTTGCAGGACTCAGATATATCAGTAGTTTAAGAACAGGATCCGAAAAATTGAAGCGTTTCTTAATTTCCTTACGGCCTTCCATTAGAAATTCGACACAAGTTGTTGAAAAACCTGATTTCAGCAAGTTCCTAACTTAAGCGCCAAAGTACATCTTTTTCGGGCGTAAACGATGCGTCTCGTTGCATAGATTTAGTTCGTCAAAATCACTTTAATCAGTATAATCCTTGGACAAGTACGATTCTAACAACTCTTGACAGTTTGTAGAGATTGTGTCATGGAGATTCGTAACGACTACAGACGATGATTGGAAGAGTTCATTCAACCTAGTGAATTTTGGTGAATATACTCCAGAAAAAGGCAGAATAGTTTGATCAGAGGGTTGCTGAGAGCATGGACTATCTGTTCAACAGATAACAATCTAATTGTCAGCGTTTTCTCTTTAAAATACAATTCTAGTGGAGTCCACAGTTTAATTACACTACACGCCGATCCACGATCGATGGCTGTTCGTGGATGTCATGGTACAGAGAGGAAAGGCATTGTTGACGATTCCAAAGCGACAGTTGGGGTACTCGTATGCGCGCGCTTCCCGCTTGAAGAAAGCAGATATCTTGCAAATTATGTGTCTCGCGTGCTTATGTAGAATTTATCATTTACCACCACCATCAGCGAGGGCACCTCGCAACAAATGAAATAGAAATTCACCAAACAACTCGCTACGATCAGGTTTAGTGGTCGCATTATCTACGGCATTCAGAGCAGCGCGTTCAAACACTACTGAACGGAGTACTCGTGACGTTGGTGCGCTGAACAAGCCTAAACTCGACCGCCATCGTTCGTGACTGCCAATTGCTTTTAAAGGTAACCAAAACATTTGCGCTGGTCCAAGCGTTTTGAAACAAATGTTGTCGTTTTACGCTGTTCATAAATTCGCCGTACATATTTCGTGCGAGATCTTCGCAGCTCCTGAGTAATTTCTTAGGTGCACTGCTAGCACAAAGTACAATGAGAGGCACACGTACTTGAATGCCAGGGTCCATTTCGATAAATCTTGAAGCTACAGAATTACCTTTTCCCATCTTTGTACTGGCTCCATCCGATGCGAATCCGATGATGTTCTCACACAGAAATTCACAATCTTCGAAGAATTCTGCCAGTATATCGAAGGTAAGTTCCGCAGTAGCACACTCCACGTCCGAATTTTGCTCAAAAACTTGACAGAGATCCTCTTTGGCATCAAAAAAACCTTTTTTACACAGTACAAGATATAAGAATGCAATACTTATAATTAAATCAATAAATACAGTGAAAAAACCGATATCGTTTGCATGTTCCCAATATCAATGGATTCGTCTATTATAACGTAAACCGAGTGACCTGCAATTTTTTGTTGTTGTACTTATTTTTCGGCGATGGCGATCCGTTTTTTATTACTGCAGTTCGTTTTGTTATCTTTAATTATATGTTTCTAATAATTTCAGAATCAGGCACACCAGTCTTCAACAGTGATGTCAGATGAGTCAAAGTAGTGAAGGAAATATTGCAGGGGTAGCCAACCGGTCGATCCCGATCGACCGTTCGATCGCGGCTATTAGTCCAGATGGTCGTGGCAAGGCAAAAACGTCAAGTTTAATATACCTAATAATAATACTTATTTGTAAAAACTACCTAGAACACACTGTGCAACGTAATCACCAACTGCTGTGCACATAGTCTTGTATAATTTTGCAATCGCTGTTCCGTCACTTCATAACGTTAACGTAACGTTAGCGACAGCCCCGGACGGTGCACAAGTCCCGCCCAATCATCCCCCTCCACACCAATCCATATCCTAAGCTCCGCCCATGCTCTGCCGCATGTTCCAACATCGAAGTTGTACGTATCACAGATATGCCAGTCATAACAAGGGAGAAAATCAGTAGTTAGTACGAAATACGGTTTTTCCGGTACCATTGTGAAAAGAATTAGAAATATGTTCATTGAATATGCGAGTTGAAAAATCATCAACAAGAATGAAAAATAAAAATGGTATCCACACTGTCTTTTTTATTTCATGAGATTTCATCTGCACTATATCAAAACATCTGATATTTGTTAACTGCAGTGAGTGCAAATTTCCGTCACCTCGCGTAGTGTAATAAATTCTGTTGGGAAATATTAATTGGTAGTATCGCCAAGGATGCTGTCCATTATCTCGATAGTGTAAAGTCAATGTTGTGCATAAACAAAGCGTGTGGAACGAGGGGTAGGGCTGGTGTCAATCCGTCAGTTGACGACAAGAGCTCGCGGAGTTTTTACGACGTCAACGGCTACCGATGTAAATGATTTGACTCTGCGTTGCGCCTCGTACGCTATGGATAAATAGTTGAAAAGAAACGCTGAACGAACTAAGAAATTAGGAAAGAAATCGGATAAAGTAAATTAATATTTTCATTAATATTTTACTCTGTGGATGAAGCAAATTACCCACCTCCTAAATCAAACGGGGTGATTCCCGACGATTTTGAGATTATTCTCACCATATCTTTCACAGGTTTTGTTGGATTGCATTGTTTGTTACAGATTTAGTGAGGTATATGTATAATGAAATCACCCCACACAGTACACAATTTCCCGGGTTTGATTCCCGGCGGGGTCAGGGATTTTCTCTGCCTCGTGATGACTGGGTGTCGTGTGCTGTCCTTAGGTTAGTTAGGTTTAAGTAGTTCTAAGTTCTAGGGGACTGATGACCATAGATGTTGAGTCCCATTGTGCTCAGAGCCATTTGAACCATTTGAGTACACAATTTTGTAAAAACCTCCGTTATTTTATAATTTTATACGAAAATCTTGACAAAACTGTACAGCAAGTGTCACAATGCCGCAGACTGCTGATCTTGTTGACAAATGCAGCCACAATACTTTTCCACCGGTCGCAACAATAGTTTCCGCTTCATAATACTGCGTGGACTTTCAACAGTCAAGACTTCGTTAGATAATTACGTAGGTAAACAATCGAACCAACGTACATGTTGCGGAAGACTGGTAATACAATCTCGTGCTTAAAATAACGAGCACGCAGTCGTGACGGTTAGCGACGGTTGCTATGCAGTGGGAGAGAGAGGATAAACCATACTGTCCGAAATTCCACCGGTGTCCAAAATCATCCAACTTGACCCAAAGCTTTAATAAATAAAAAGTTAGAAATATTGTTCACTCCATAGATTTTTGCCATCATTACGAAAACAAATTTAATGAACATTTAGTGGTACGATATCCTTACGTTTATTATTACAGGAATGGTGTTACTGACATTTTAATTTCATCTCTGTAGATCGTCGAAAAATGTGCTCCAAAGAAATCAAAAACTTATCACTTTTATCAAGATGGGAACTAGACTAGTTCTTTAATATGGCGGAAGAAAACTGTTGCTGCTTATTATGAAATACATACGTGACAATAGCGAAAAAAGAAATTTAGAGCGAAATTTCTACACAGTTCATACTAAATATCAGACAGACTTTCCGCCTAACAGCAAAATAAGAAAGAGTAAACAGCAAGCATTGAAATCGCAATCAACGGTCCAAGAAAACATGTTTTCTAGGCCTATTGAGTAAAGTAAGGCTGCAACTATTTTTTCCAAGTACTTTAGAGACCTGCACAAAAGTGCAGACCTTTTTCCAATGGAGAATACTTCAAGGAAATTTTCGAAAAAGTGTCAGATTTGCTGTTCGTGAATTTCAAAAATAAAAATTAAATTAGAAAAGCTATTCATGGTTTACAGCTGTCTCGGAATACTGTGATGCGCCGTATGGAAACGATGAGTAGAAACATAGACGAACAACTACAAAGAGATATCGTCCTGTGTTGCTTTTTCGCTACAACTTGACGACTGTACAGATATCACTGATACGGCACAATTACTTATTTTTATTCGGATGGTCTTTGAAGATATGCCGACGGAAGAAGAACTGCTAAGTATGATTTCCTTAAAAGAAAAGGCACGCAGCCTTGATATATTCTCTGCATTCAAAGCATACATTGGCAAGATTAAGCTACCTTTGCACAAACTCGTTATCAGTGGCAGGTATTCATAATGGTTTTGTTGCTCTTTGTCACAAAGGCGAAGACTTTCCAGACTTCATTAGCTACCGCAGCATAATTCATCAACAAATAGTGGGTAATAAAAGATTAACAAAACATGTAATGGATATTTATTTCAAGACTGTAAATTACATAATAGGAAACGCTCTCCAAAGGCGGCTTTTTAAGCGGCAATTAGGTGAGAAGGAACCAGATTTGGCATTGCACACTGACATGAGATGCTTGAGTCGAAGCAGGCTTTTGTAAGGATGTCGAGATGTATTGGACGTGTTAATAAGATTTCTTGAAGAGACAGATGATGATTATCTCAAATGCTTGATGTAGACTGGCAATGTGATTTAGCATTTTGAGTAGATTTTACCGGAAAACTGAGCACATTAAATCTGGAATTACAAGGCAAGAATAAAACAGTAGCAGAAATGATGAATTCTACTGCAACGTTACAAAGTCAAACAGCGCCTATAATAATTGACATCGAGAAGAAAAAATTTCAACAATTTGTTAACACAAATCATTGTTGGAAAAACATCCTACCTGCAGTTTCATTCCTGACAAGTACACGGTAAAAATTAAGGCATCGAAATTCGCTTTAGTGATCTGAACTGAGAAGTTGGTGGAATTGACCAGTTATCTGTTTAACAATTCCATTGACCACAGTGACATCTATGAAATGGCTAAAAAATTTGTAGATACATTTCAAAGGGGCCACGTGATTCTCCAAAACGAAATTATTACTCTGCGCTTCGATATATTTCTAAAAGCAAGGTCATCCTTTGGTCTAGATTTATGGGCACTGGTTTCCAACGGGGTATCCATATTTGAAAAAATATATTGAAAAACTGCATTCACGTTTTGGGTCAACAAATTTATGTGAACCAGCATCTTTCTGCAGAAAACAAACAAAAAATTAACGCCGTTCTCGCTTGACAGACACTCATAAATTGCGGTCTTCAAGTTGGCAATTTCCACCTACAATCCTGACTTCTTTAATCTAGCGGGAGATGCTCAGACGCAGTGTTCACACTAGTATGAATGAGTAGCCGGTAAGAATAATTTCCAGTTTTATGTTTTCCCTCTAAATATAATAAAAAAACTGCGTAACTATACTGAACCACACTGTTTCCTTTAAAATTCAAGAGGTATGCAAGTGGTAGGCCGCACAGTGTTTCGTCAGTAAACAGTAGATAATGGGTATAATCAATTTGGCCACCTTTGAAGAACATACTGTGTTCAACTAAAGAACCACGTAATTTCGTTTTAATAGCTTGAGCTGCTTTTTTTCTTGTGGTGATTTCATCAGTCTTTTTGAGGAAAGAAGAAATCGTCGACTGTTCTTGTACCAGACTGCGAACATGAGTTTTCGATGTCGTATGCTTTTTAATCATAGTCAGCTCTGCTTTTATTATTACGTTGCATGTATCACACACAGCTTTGCACTAATATTCAGGCATCTTTCTAAGCCATTCTTTGCAATCTTCATATTTGAGCCATGCATCTCTCAATTTCGTTAACGATGTTTATTGTTAATTTTCGCTATTTTTCTCGGGGGTGATTCAGTTCTCTGACTGTCACTGTCTCCACATGAAGGACTCACATTTCTTTCCACAAAGAAAATATCATTGAGTGTAACTGATGTATGTATATATAATACGCAGCCGAGTAACTAACATAGTTGTTACTTACCAATGAAAAAGCAATCACTCGTCCAGTCACAAAGCTGTCGCCTCAGAATATCGCTTCCTTTCATGAATACGTGAAAGTTTAGCGTTACTACCCACGTGACAAGATCGCACGCTTCAAACACGATTTATGCAACTTCCAACACTCCAATAGAAAATATTCGAAATGCGCAAACATTAAAAAACAAGTTAGTGATATCGAACAACGTCATTATATTCTCGCTCATTGATCGGTAGACGTTCTGAGCCACTGAGATGATTAATGCGACAAGTTTACTTATGAATGTAGTACGCCAAATAGGGCTGTGAGACAAAAATCCTTCTTCGTTATTTAACTGATGTCGATCAGAGTAAGAGTACAATGTATTGTCAAATTTTTTATTACGTTCGAAATTATCGCAAATGTGCGATAATTATCGTACGGCTGTGAACTTTTGACACTACTACCGCGGCCCGTGTCATTGATCTGATGGCGGCTCCCTCCGCATCGACCGTTATTGTAGATGGTTTTATTTCGCCCCCTTCCGGAAAGGGGAGGAGGGCCTCTTGTAGAACTTGTTACTTCTTTCGAGCCACGTCACCCTACCTGACACTGTCGCAGGCAGATTCCAATTCGAAATAATAACTTGTCCGAAATAATAACTTGTCTCACGGCGTGAAGTTTTTTTAATCTGTGCACAAGCGCAACCAACGTAGTTGTGGCAACAAGAGCTGGACGCGGTCCTCCAGGGAACTAGATTGTTTAGTTGTCAAAGGTTCGTGTATTTGCCATACTTTGCGTCAGTAAGCTTTATCAGCCTACTCTCTCTCTCTCTCTCTCTCTCTCTCTCTCTCTCTCTGTGTGTGTGTGTGTGTGTGTGTGTGTGAGTGTGTATTTCCCCTCCTCTCCCCCCCCCTCTCACCACCACATAACGTAGTCTCATTGTCAGTGAGCGGTTTCCGGCCCGCGGTATTAATAGGTCTGCTCATCCCTGATTTCGAGTGTAGGTATGAGCCTAATAACGAGAAAATTGGGGCACAAAAACGAAGCAACCGTAAAGAAGCAGAAGAGATTTTACTGGCAAATATACAGGGCGTTTCAAAATGAGTATATGGGTTCTAAAGCTTTGTAGCAGTTATTATACTCAACTTACAGTTATAGATAATACATCAAAAGAAAGAGCAGCTGAAACAGTTTTTCTTACAAGTATTCACTTAGGTGTAATGTCAAGTCATCACCGAAGGCGACACGATCCAGAATATCACCATCGTCATGCAGCAATGTTTCGTTTGCAAAGTTGACACATAAAGCGTACGCTGTAGACTTTTTACAGATTGTAACAACTGCAGATGTTGCAAGCGTCTCCTTAAAGGTCTCCGCAGAGACATCAATGGAAATGCTAAATCACGACTAGTCATCTGAGCTGATTTCTTGGTGCTACTCGTGAAAGATTCTCACTCGTTCGGCACGTTCTTCAGTCTTTCTTGGTCGTTCCAGTCGTTCCAGTTTCCCTTTGTGTACAGGTATACAAACAAGACTGTCTGAGTTGCTCTTTCATTTGATGTATGATTTATATTTGTAAGGTGAGCGTAATAAATTCTACAAAGCCTCAAAACCCATATACACTCCTGGAAATGGAAAAAAGAACACATTGACACCGGTGTGTCAGACCCACCATACTTGCTCCGGACACTGCGAGAGGGCTGTACAAGCAATGATCACACGCACGGCACAGCGGACACACCAGGAACCGCGGTGTTGGCCGTCGAATGGCGCTAGCTGCGCATTTGTGCACCGCTGCCGTCAGTGTCAGCCAGTTTGCCGTGGCATACGGAGCTCCATCGCAGTCTTTAACACTGGTAGCATGCCGCGACAGCGTGGACGTGAACCGTGTGTGCAGTTGACGGACTTTCAGCGAGGGCGTATAGTGGGCGTGCGGGAGGCCGGGTGGACGTACCGCCGAATTGCTCAACACGTGGGGCGTGAGGTCTCCACAGTACATCGATGTTGTCGCCAGTGGTCGGCGGAAGGTGCACGTGCCCGTCGACCTGGGACCGGACCGCAGCGACGCACGGATGCACCCCAAGACCGTAGGATCCTACGCAGTGCCGTAGGGGACCGCACCGCCACTTCCCAGCAAATTACGGACACTGTTGCTCCTGGGGTATCGGCGAGGACCATTCGCAACCGTCTCCATGAAGCTGGGCTACGGTCCCGCACACCGTTAGGCCGTCTTCCGCTCACGCCCCAACATCGTGCAGCCCGCCTCCAGTGGTGTCGCGACAGGCGTGAATGGAGGGACGAATGGAGACGTGTCGTCTTCAGCGATGAGAGTCGCTTCTGCCTTGGTACCAATGATGGTCGTATGCGTGTTTGGCGCCGTGCAGGTGAGCGCCACAATCAGGACTGCATACGACCGATGCACACAGGGCCAACACCCGGCATCATGGTGTGGGGAGCGATCTCCTACACTGGCCGTACACCACTGTTGATCGTCGAGGGGACACTGAATAGTGCACGGTACATCCAAACCGTCATCGAACCCATCGTTCTACCATTCCTAGACCGGCAAGGGAACTTGCTGTTCCAACAGGACAATGCACGTCCGCATGTATCCCGTGCCACCCAACGTGCTCTAGAAGGTGTAAGTCAACTACCCTGGCCAGCAAGATCTCCGGATCTGTCCCCCATTGAGCATGTTTGGGACTGGATGAAGCGTCGTCTCACGCGGTCTGCACGTCCAGCACGAACGCTGGTCCAACTGAGGCGCCAGGTGGAAATGGCTTGGCAAGCCGTTCCACAGGACTACATCCAGCATCTCTACGATCGTCTCCATGGGAGAATAGCAGCCAGCATTGCTGCGAAAGGTGGATATACACTGTACTAGTGCCGACATTGTGCATGCTCTGTTGCCTGTGTCTATGTGCCTGTGGTTCTGTCAGTGTGATCATGTGATGTATCTGACCCCAGGAATGTGTCAATAAAGTTTCCCCTTCCTGGGACAATGAATTCACGGTGTTCTTATTTCAATTTCCAGGAGTGTATTTATTTTGAAACACGCTGTATTACCTACAATGAGGAAACTGATACAACAGAAAATATTAATAATGAAAACAAACAGTTCTGTAAGTAGACAAAGCGTGTTTGTGCTGACAGCTTGAAAATGTGGGTCAAGGAATAAAACAAAGAAAGAAAGAAGGAAATAAAGAAAGAAATACAGATTTACAGAATCGTCTCTTGGTGTAATTCTGAGTTCTCAATAAATAAAAGCTTTTCAAAAAGTGGTTGCAGTTTCTTTTTTTTGACTGGCGCCAAACGTTTGTAATAAGATGGTGTACTAATTGTCATATGTAGATACTGGAAGGGCTGCGTCTTCACATTGTACGTCCTATAACGCGCTACGTTTTAGCACTTCGTACTGTAGTCACCTAATTTAACATTATTAGTGTGGGAGGTTTGTGTAACCCCAAATTAAATTTCCCTTTTGGAAATAAAAAAAAACATGTTTTGTTGCAGTTCTTTGTGAATCATTGACAATATACATCAATTACAAAAAGTTTTGATTTTTCGATAATAGCAGTATTTTCTTAAAAGTTCTGAAAAATACGGTAATTTTCAGTCATAATCCTTACGTTGCAGTCATAATCCTTACGTTCCCCCCCCATAAACCATGGACCTTGCCGTTGGTAGGGAGGCTTGCGTGACTCAGCGATACAGATAGCTGTACCGTAGGTGCAACCACAACGGA
Source organism: Schistocerca serialis cubense (assembly GCF_023864345.2). Taxonomy (NCBI): domain Eukaryota; kingdom Metazoa; phylum Arthropoda; class Insecta; order Orthoptera; family Acrididae; genus Schistocerca; species Schistocerca serialis. Next base: position 211,994,997 of record NC_064646.1, on the reverse strand, counting down.
GGGGTATCTGTTGAGAAGCCAGACAAACGTGTGGTTCCTGAAGAGGGGCAGCAGCCTTTTCAGTAGTTGCAGGGGCAACAGTCTGTATGATTGACTGATCTGGCCTTGTAACACTAACCAAAACGGCCTTGCTGTGCTGGAACTGCGAACGGCTGAAAGCAAGGGGAAACTACAGCCGTAATTTTTCCCGAGGGCATCCAGCTATACTGTATGGTTAAATAATGATGGCGTCCTCTTGGGTAAAATATTCCGGATCTCCGGGCGGGGACTACTCAAGAGGATGTCGTTATCAGGAGAAAGAAAACTGGCGTTCTACGGATCGGAGCGTGAAATGTCAGATCCCTTAATCGGGCAGGTAGGTTAGAAAATTTAAAAAGGGAAATGGATAGGTTAAAGTTAGATGTAGTGGGAATTAGTGAAGTTCGGTGGCAGGAGGAACAAGACTTCTGGTCAGGTGACTACAGGGTTATAAACACAAAATCAAGTAGGGGTAATGCAGGAGTAGGTTTAATAATGAATAGGAAAATAGGAATGCGGGTAAGCTACTACAAACAGCATAGTGAACGCATTATTGTGGCCAAGATAGATACAAAGCCTACACCTACCACAGTATTGCAAGTTTATATGCCAACTAGCTCTGCAGATGATGAAGAAATTGAAGAAATGTATGATGAAATAAAAGAAATTATTCAGAGAGTGAAGGAAGACGAAAATTTAATAGTCATGGGTGACTGGAAATCGTCAGTAGGAAAAGGGAGAGAAGGAAACGTAGTAAGTGAATACGCATTGGGGGTAAGAAACGAAAGAGGAAGCCGCCTGGTAGAATTTTGCACAGAGCCCAACTTAATCATAGCTAACACTTGGTTCAAGAATCATAAAAGAAGATTGTATACATGGAAGAAGCCTGGAGATACTAACAGGTATCAGATAGATTATATAATGGTAAGACAGTGATTTAGGAACCAGGTTTTAAATTGTAAGACATTTCCAGGGGCAGATGTGGACTCTGACCACAATCTATTGGTTATGAACTGTAGATTAAAACTGAAGAAACTGCAAGAAGGTGGGAATTTAAGGAGATGGGACCTGGATAAACTGAAAGAACCAGAGGTTGTACAGAGTTTCAGGGAGAGCGTAAGGGAACAATTGACAGGAATTGGGGAAATAAATACAGTAGAAGAAGAATGGGTAGCTCTGAGGGATGAAGTAGTGAAGGCAGCAGAGGATCAAGTGGGTAAGAAGACGAGGGCTGCTAGAAATCATTGGGTAACAAAAGAAATATTGAATTTAATTGATGAAAGGAGAAAATATAAAAATGCAGTAAATGAAGTAGGCAAAAAGGAATACAAACATCTCAAAAATGAGATCGACAGGAAGTGCAAAATGGCTAAGCAGGGATGGCTTGAGGACAAATGTAAGGATGTAGAGGCTTATCTCACTAGGGGTAAGATAGATACTGCCTACAGGAAAATTAAAGAGACCTTTGGAGAACAGAGAACCACTTGTATGAATATCAAGAGCTCAGATGGAAACCCAGTTCTAAGCAAAGAAGGGAAAGCAGAAAGTTGGAAGCAGTATATAGAGGGTCTATACAAGGCGATGTTCTTGGGGACAATATTATGGAAATGGAAGAGGATGTAGATGAGGATGAAATGGGAGATATGATACTGCGTGAAGAGTTTGACAGAGCACTGAAAGACCTGAGTCGAAACAAGGCCCCGGGAGTAGACAACATTCCATTAGAACTATTGACAGCCTTGGGAGAGCCAGTCCTGACAAAACTCTACCATCTAGTGAGCAAGATGTATGAGACAGGTGAAATACCCTCAGACTTCAAGAAGAATATAATAATTCCAATCCCAAAGAAAGCAGGTGTTGACAGATGTGAAAGTTACCGAACTATCAGTTTAATAAGTCACGGTTGCAAAATACTAACGCGAATTCTTTACAGACGAATGGAGAAACTACTAGAAGCCAACCTCGGTGAAGATCAGTTTGGATTCCGCAGAAATATCGGAACACGTGAGGCAATTCTGACTCTACGATTTATCTTAGAAGCTAGATTAAGGAAAGGCAAACCTACGTTTCTAGCATTTGTAGACTTACAAGGGGAGGCCGCCAATTGTGAAATTCAGATTCGATTCATACTGCCCATAATAAAAGCTTTTGGCCAGAGGTGTACTGTGGCAAAGCACCAAGATGCACTTCTCAGCCGTTGGCGAGAAAATCGACGGTTAAAAGAAACCGTTGCGATGAAATACACTCTACGATTATTAACTCTCTACAGCGTCGTGGCGCAGCGGTAAGCACTCGGGTTCGTAATCCGAAGGGCGCCGGATCGAATCTCGCGCCTTGCAACCTTTTTTTTTTTTAGTATTTGTTTTTTGTAATTCAAATGTGTATACACACACACACACACACAGATATATACAGGGTGATTCAAAAAGAATACCACAACTTTAGGAATTTAAAACTCTGCAACGACAAAAGGCAGAGCTAAGCACTATCTGTCGGTGAATTAAGGGAGCTATAAAGTTTCATTTAGTTGTACATTTGTTCGCTTGAGGCGCTGTTGACTAGGCGTCAGCGTCAGTTGATGCTAAGATGGCGACCGCTCAACAGAAAGCTTTTTGTGTTATTGAGTACGGCAGAAGTGAATCGACGACAGTTGTTCAGCGTGCATTTCGAACGAAGTATGGTGTTAAACCTCCTGATAGGTGGTGTATTAAACGTTGGTATAAACAGTTTACAGAGAATGGGTGTTTGTGCAAAGGGAAAAGTTCTGGACGGCCGAGAACGAGTGATGAAAATGTAGCACGCATCCAGCAAGCATTTGTTCGCAGCCCAGGAAAATCGACTCGCAGAGCTAGCAGAGAGCTGCAAATTCCACAATCAACTGTATGGAGAGTCCTACGAAAAAGGTTAGTTATGAAACCTTTGATGATTTGAAACGAGACATAACAGCAGCTATCCAAACTGTTACGCCTGATATGCTACAGAGTGTGGAACGAGTTGGAGTATCGGGTTGATATTGCTCGAGTGTCTGGAGAGGCCATATTGAACATCTCTGAACTTGTTTTTGAGTGAAAAAAAACCTTTTTAAATACTCTTTGTAATGATGTATAACAGAAGGTTATATTATGTTTCTTTCATTAAATATACATTTTTAAACTTGAGGTTTTCTTTTTGAATCACCCTGTATATATATATATATATATGATTCCCGGCAATCAGTTGCAACAATTATGCATACAATAAGTTGTTGAAAGTCGTTTGTCGTGGAAAAACTGGCGACTTCGAACATCATTATGTTTTCCGCAAACAAAATTGTATTTCACAAATGTCTTCATAACGTTAACCACGTATAGTTAACGGAAGATGTAGAAACGATATTCCGAAACGAATACGTATAGCGTAAGTCAAACGTTCGAATTGGAATAGAGACCCCACGAACACAAATTTGCTGTGGCCGGTATGAAATATAAACTCCGTTACTCGCTCGTTACATCACCTAAACATGCTTGAATTATGATTTCGGGTCACTCCTTCCACGTACCTAGGCAAAACCCCCATTTAAGGAAGAATGCCTATTTAAGGAAAAAATAATGGATTTTGCTATACATATAATAACAGAAAGAGAGAATTAGAGGATCTACTGCAATGGTAATGAGGGATAATTATCTATGGAAATTGAGATAGCTAGTAAAAAACAATAATACTTATCAAAGCAAGACAGTGCTGAGAATAAGAATTGTTTGCTAAAGTCAAAGAGAAAGGAAATGTGGTAAGTAAGTTGGATTGGAAGTACAGATGTTGAATGGACCGAAACGAGCTGCCGCATAACAACGTGGTAATCTGCTAACTTCGAAAGAAGGTAGATGCGGTCCCTAGCGCAACTTATAACATCGTCGAAATTCAGTGCGGACGTGAGAGCTTTGGTACACCCTGTTAAACAAACGGAAAAATGGAGGCGGTACAATTGGAGAGCGATCCGCCTTCACCAACATGCATAAGCAATTCATTAATAGTATATATATATAAGAATTACAAAAAACTAATAATAAAAAAAATGCATGGCGCGAAATTCGATCCGGCGACCTTCAGATTTCGAACCCGAGTGCTTACCGCTGCGCCACGACGGTGTAGAAAACTATTTGTCGTAGAGATTATTTCACCGCAATGGTTTCTTTTAACTGTCGATTTTCTCGCCAACGGCTGAGAAGTGCATCTTGGTGCTTTGCCACATTACACCTCTGGCCATGAGCTTTTATTATGCGCAGTATGATTGGTTCAAATGGCTCTGAGCACTATGGGACTCAACTGCTGTGGTCATAAGTCCCCTAGAACTTAGAACTACTTAAACCTAACTAACCTAAGGACATCACACACATCCATGCCCGAGGCAGGATTCGAACCTGCGACCGTCGCGGTCGTGCGGTTCCAGACTGTAGCGCCTTTAACCGCTCGGCCACTCCGGCCGGCTGCGCAGTATGAATCGAATCTGAATTTCACAATTGGCGGCCTCCCCTTGTTAGAGAAAGCTTTTGACAATATTGACTGCAATACTCTCTTTCAAATTCTGAAGGTGGCAGGGGTAAAATACAGGGAGCGAAAACTATTTACAATTTGTACAGAAACCAGATGGCAGTTATAAGAGTCGAAGGACATGAAAGGGAAGCAGTGGTTGGGAAAGGAGTGAGACAGGGTTATAGCCTCTCCCCGATGTTATTCAATCTCTATATTGAGCAAGCAGTGAAAGAATCAAAAGAAAAATTCGGAGTAGGTATTAAAATCAATGGAGAAGAAATAAAAACTTTGAGGTTCGCTGACGACATTGTAATTCTGTCAGAGACAGCAAAGGACGTGGAAGACCAGTTGAACGAAATGGATAGTGTCTTGAAAGGAGGATATAAGATGAATATCAACAAAAGCAAAACGAGGATAATGATATGTAGTCCAATTAAGTAAGGTGATGCTGAGGGAATTAGATTAGGAAATGAGACACTTAAAGTAGTAAAGGAGTTTTGCTATTTGGGGAGCAAAATAACGGATGATGGTCGAAGTGGAGAGGATATAAAATGTAGACTGGCAATGGCAAAGAAAGCATTTCTGAAGAAGAGAAATTTGTTAACATCGAGTATAGATTTAAGTCTCAGGAAGTCGTTTCTGAAAGTATTTGTATGGAGTGTAGCCATGTATGGAAGTGAAACATGGACGATAAATATTTTGGACAAGAAGAGAATAGAATCTTTCGAAATGTGGTGCTGCAGAAGAATGCTGAAGATTAGATGGGTAGATCACATAACTAATGAGGAGGTATTGAATAGAACTGGCGAGAAGAGAAGTTTGTGGCACGACTTGACTAGAAGAAGGGATCGGTTGGTAAGACATGTTCTGAGGCATCAAGGGATCACCAGTTTAGTATTGGAGGGCAGCGTGGAGGGTAAAAATCGTAGAGGGAGACCAAGAGATGAATACGCTAAGCAGATTCAGAAGGATGTAGGTTGCAGTAGGTACTGGGAGATGAAGAAGCTGGCACAGGATAGAGTAGCATGGAGAGCTGCATCAAACCAGTCTCAGGACTGAAGACCACAACAACAACAAGAATCCTTACGTTTTCAAAAATAAGGAAATATTAAGAAATATTAAGTAAATTTGTATTGTGCTAATTCTAATTGTCACACATAATTCGTTTAAATGTAATAAAAGGCGCAAACAGTGTTCATCTACAGCGTACTTTATTATTGAAAGACCTGTTACACGTTGGAACAATGCCTTCTAACCACAAAAATTTACTGATGTAGAGCAGCAACTGTTTGTTTTCCGAAGTGTGGTTCTGGGGACACCACGCTCATTCTTTGTGATGATGTTTCTAAGGGCAGCTTCCTTGGAATTTGTGTTAAATTTCCTTTGCGGCCTCATTTGAAGATATAGACAAAAAAATACCTTAGTCCAGGCAAGTTTCCTACGTCACAACTTCTCTAAGATGTCAACGGTTGAAAACAACTTCTGTATAACTTAATTACAGATAATTAACTCATAGATTGCGTATAACGCAGTTTGTTATACAATTTTAACTTAGTATGCTTGTGAAAATGGTGAGGTGCCACTACCTTAATGGGGTTTGATTAAACCCAGAGACGAAAATAGCATCTTCTTCGACAAGCGAAGCTAAACTGATGTCAGCTGCAATAGCGCCATCAACAGCTTGGAAAAATAAGCTACTGAAGTGTTCAAGCACAAATCATGTGCCATCTCATGACAATGTTGAGAAATACATTGACAGCGGTGTGTGAAATCCCAGCACAGTAAAAATGGTTGAAAAAGACAAGTTTGTTTGTAGTTTTAACCAATAAATACGTTAATAGTAATAACTCACTATAACACGAAAAACCCGTTTCTATTCACCACTGTGTACGAGTTAAACATGTGTGCGTGATGTGCCTCTATTTCTGTGCAGAGCTGTGAGGCGACAGGATCAGTCGTGACGTCACCACGCACAGCTAGGTTTGCCACACGTACTTTATTATACAGTATTGTATGTTATTTCGGGTAACTGTTCTCTATACTATCTCAAATACTTCGATTTTTATAGAATTTATTTTACATAAATCATTAAAAGACCACAAAAGTTGATCGCAGTATCGCGAATAAGGGTTCTGCTGAGTTACTGAACCATGAACTGATTACTGATTTTTTGACGAAACGTAACCTCAAATGTTAACACTGTCAATGTCAAAGTTTCTTGCTAAAGATCCCGTCGAGAAAGAGTGAGAGCCCATTCATTTCAAATTCCTTGCAATTAGTAGGTACTGTATCTGTGTCTACTAAACTATGTGCGCATATCTCTGTGGATTATTTGGTTCTTGAAAAGTTGGCTGACAGCTCCCAAAGTACACTACTGGCCATTAAAATTGCTACACCACGAAGATGACGTGCTACAGATGCGAAATTTAACCGACAATTATTTACAATGCACACATACACACACACACACACACACACACACACACACACACACACACACACACACACATACACATACCTCATTTGTTTCTATTAAGCAATTCATTAATGGAGTAGGAGTTGGTCACCAATAAATTTCTTTAAGGACCTCTTAAATTGAACTTTACTGGTAGTTAAACTTTTTATGGTTGCTGGCAAGTTAGTACATGTTCGTAGAGTACACCGATATTTTGTTAATCTACGAAGAAACTCTCTGTAATGGAAGAGAAGCTCTATGTCTATACCACGAATACTTTCCAAATCTCGTCATTCCATCTCATCCCATGTTTGCCAGAGTAGAACAACAGCTGTGGGAAGTGGGAAATTCACAGGCGTTAGAGCAAACGGTGGTACTCCAAGTAGGCAGCGCACTGTCTTATTGGAAGAGGAAGTGCTTCATCAAGTTGAAGACAACCCACTGACGAGAACTCGAGCCATTGCATGTGACTTGCATGTGTCTCGCTGAGCTGTGTGGCGTATTCTGCATGAACAGCAACTCCACCTGTATCATCCTCAGAAGTCAACGCAATGCTCCCACCGGATTTTGTTCCACGTGTCAGCTTCTGTACTTGGTTTTTACATTGGTGTCTGGCTTCTTCTGAGTTTCCAAGGCGAATTTTGTCCACCGACGAAGCTTGTTTCAACAGGGAATGTGTTTTGAATGCTCGAAATAGTCACATTGGAGATCAAGAAAATCCCAAGGCCATGTGTACACGAAGAGTTCAGCACATCTTTGGCATGAATGTCCGGGCAGGCAACTGCGATGGTCGTTTGATTTGGCTATATATCCTTCCTCCCCAAGTAACGGGAGCTAGATACTTGATATTCGTGAACAAGTGCTGGGAAGTATTTTTTGGAAGGTATGCCACTGGATATTCGGCACGAATTGTGGTTCCAGCGGGATGGTGGAGCCGTATATTTTGCAGTTCACGTCCGACACTATCTGAACGTGGTCTATGGGGCCAGGTGGAACTGTCGAAGTGGACCACATGCTTGGCCACCAAGATCCCCAGATTTAGCCCCTTTGGACTTTTTCTTGTGGGTCCACATGAGGAGTCTTGTTTACGTCTTGTTTTCTGCGCAGACACACTGTTGACACCGAACATGGTGATCGTCATATCGAACAGCTGTTGCAATATCACAGTGAATAGGAATAAAATCTGTACAGTTTGTTTTCCTTGTAACATGGAAATGAACCATTCCTGGACATAGGCTTCAACGTAAAACTTGATCTACTAAGTCCCCTATAAAACCTCTGGAAGTGTGTCACAGGCGGCCGCAGTGGCCGAGTGGTTCTAGGTGCTTCAGTCTGGAACCGCGCGACCGCTACTGTCGCAGGTTCGAATCCTGCCTCGGGCATGGATGTGTGTAATTTCCTTAGGTTAGTTAGGTTTAAGTAGTTCTAAGTTCTATGGGACTGATGACCTCCGATGTTGAGTCCCATAGTGCTCAGAGCCATTTGAACCATTTTGTGTAACACGGTTTGTGAAACACCCTGTATCTGAATAAAATTATGTATGTTAATTCTTAAGGAGGTGGCGCAGCGTTTAGTACACTGCACTCGCATTTTAGAGGATGACGATTCATATCCATGTCAGGCCATCCAGATTTAGGTTTTGCGTCATTTCCCTAAATCCTTCCCGCAAAGGCCGGGATTGTTCCTTTGAAAGGGCATAGCCAATTTCCTTCTCCATCCTTGAAACACTCTGAGCTAGTGCTCTACCTCTAATGGCCTCGATGTCTACGGGACGTTAATCTTACTTCCCTCCTTCCAAAATGGAACCTCTAATTACAGAGGTGTTCGGGCTACATGCTATTCAAAATGTAGTAAATGATTTAAATACACAGTTTATTTCACTGCTTTAAAACTGATGCTTCTAACAAGAAAGTCAAAAACTGCATTCAAAGTAAGGTAATAGAGTCGGATGAAAATAGGGCGGGGGAGTCTGTTTGTGGCATGTTTAAAATATTTCTAAGGTCAATGAAAAAAAAAAAAAACAGATTATCTTTTCATTGTAGATCTGGGTTAAGTGTTGGCAACACAAATGATGATATTGGAGTGAAATATTTTTATTTACAAATACTGCATAACTGCATGCCATGTGACTTGAGTCTTTTTGTCGTACGACATAGAGACTGTAATTTTAAAAATGTATGCTTGTTCTTCCCACTCTGCTGTAAAACAGAAGAACTGAAAAAAATACAGTCAGTGTGTAAGACATTCTTGAAATGAAACGTCATGCGGGAACAAACTAGTTCTCTCTTTTACCCCACCTGAACTCGAAAGACATCAGAAGTTATTTTGTAGGATTACGAGAAAATTGTCAAATGCCGTTGCAAAGTTCCCGGCGGAGGTTCGAGTCCTCCCTCGGGCATGGGTGTGTATGTTTGTCCTTAGGATAATTTAGGTTAGTAGTGTGTAAGCTTAGGGACTGATGACCTTAGCAGTTAAGTCCCATAAGATTTCACACACATTTGAACAATTTTTTGATGTTGCAAAACTTATTGATACTTAAGACTGACAATGACATGACTGAAATTAACTTACATTTTTGTACCCATATTTTTAATTTGTATAATAAAACTGTAAAATGCCTGGAAAGCAACTGCATAAGAGTTTTGGACATGCGTAATATCGTGGATTATCTTAAGAACTGACAAAAAGATCACAATATTTATTTTCGGTGTAGGGTTAACAAAAATATTAAACTATTGTCTCACCTGAACTGACTAGTAAAATTCACAGATTTTTTTAAATTATCTATTGACAAAGGTTTATAATACCTAAACAATAGATACGATTTTAGTGACACAAGCTTGTTTGGACTAAGCAATATAAATTTCAAAAGCAATATTGAATTTTACTATTTTGTTAACATAACTGAAGATTTAAATCTGCAAAAACTCAATTTTAATAACTTTAGGGGGAAACTGAATTATTAAACAAATTGGATGAGCAAATACATACTTTGAAGGGTTTGCAGAATAATCAAATGCAAAGGAAGACAAGTATTTACTAAGATAAATCATGATTTTTACAAATTTGTGACAATTAATTTCATACCTATTGTAGGTTCCTGCCTCTTCAGTATTCACAGAGAGTGTTTTCTCTGCGGTGGACATTAAATGGCAGAACGTAGGAAACAAAGTCTATCTTAATGTTGTAAAAATGAACTAGTTTATTTATCTTAAATTCAATATAAACTTCTAAGATGTTTTGAAGCTGTTTAACAGTGACATTATTTGCTAAATATTGTTAAAAGCAATAAAAATATTTTAGATAAAATAATAAAATAAATAATACTTTGTTTTGAAACAACGTACTTTTTTCGTCCTTTCAACAACCAATATACTTTATTTGCTCAAAAAGAAGGTGGCAACCAGGGCTTAATTTCGGCCGGAACGCGTTCCGGCACCTCCCAGCTACCCCCCCCCCCTTTTTTTTTATTTAACAGTTCAGCACCGGAAATCTGAAATAGCACACGTGTATTGAATCACAACGTAACTATAATTTGCCACTGCGCCAGCACAAGTGAACGTGACAATGGGTCGCCAATGTGATGTGACGGGCAGGAGGTACTGCATGCGTCTGTGTGTGTGTTTTTGTGTGTGTGTGTTTGTGTGTGTGTGTACGCACGTGCAGTATACCCAAGATAAGTTGAGTATCATTCCAAAGTTGTGACCGGTACATCTCTCCTTTTGTTTACGACTGCCAAAACCTCAGCGATGTAGTAGCAAGGCGACGTTTCATGTTATGTTTGTCAATGAGAAATAAATAACGTAAGCCGTGTTTGAATGTGAACGTCTGTATAACGTGCTTTCACGAAATCATTTTATTCCGTGTCGTACTTCTATGTCATAGCTACTAATCAAATGTGCGTATGGAGCACGCATGACTGAAAGTTGGCAGCCATTCGAGCCGATACGTCCCTTTGTTCACGGCCTCCAGTTTATTGGTAAAATAAGGTGTATGGAAAAATTACAATAAAAAGTGGAACAAGGATACAATACGTATTAAACATTAAAGGAAAAAATTCTTGTGCGAAGCCAGTTAATCAAAGTCCTGTTGGCCGACAGCAAAATTTCGTTTACAGTGCAAGTCAGATAACGGAAGATAGCTTAAGCACAGCCAGCCAGGATGCACGACTCCAAACAAAAAGCAAGCCGTGCTGGGAGATGCTCGTGAGCCGTGCACAGAAGAGCAAGTAAACCGGCTTCCACGCGGCAACATATAGTCTTTCCCCATGGCAGTGTAACATGATGTGGGGAGGAGAGGAGAGGAGAGGAGGAAGATTACGGCCCCCTCAGGGTGAGGAGGGGGGAGGGTGCAATGTTCTATCTTTATCTTGCATTGTTATCAACTCAGGCGCGACGCAACGATCAGCTGATATGGTACAAAATGCACACGGAATTAAAATTTCGTGAAGACGTGGGAAATTGGAATTGTACGAGACCCAGATGGAGCAGGAATATCTTCATCGTCATTAACCGCTAAATGCCTTGTTGATTAATACTGAACACATGTTCACAGAGCAGCTACAAAGCAACTGTTCGAACGTTGCAGCTGGCAGCATTTGAAAACATCTCTCTGTGGCCGGCCGGCGGAGAGGGTGGGGGAGGGGGGTGGGAGGAATTGGTAGAAGGGGGCGCGTTCCGGCACCTGAAAGTTTAGAAATTAAACACTGGTGGCAACCCTACTCAAAGCTTATCAGTGCGTGATACCCACCGTCTATTCTAATAGCCATGGTCCACCCTACGTTGTTAGAAATGGAGGTACACAGGCAATGGAGTATTATAAAAACCTCTGTACTCCTCTTGTAGCCGATTCATCGTCGAGGTAGCTCATTGTTGAGAAATGCTCTTACACGCAGATACCAGTGCGGTGGCGCTCTGTTCAGTGGAAAAATGAAATTTTCGTATTGTTCTCGAAACTTTGGAAAAAGCAAGATCTCCAACATGCACGAGTACGCTAAAAAAATTAGAACGGGCCTAAATTTTTCTAGCGAAACAGTGCAAAACAAATAGAGCCTTGGAGACACTCCCTCCTGGTCGACTGTGGTACGAGGCTGCTGTGTTCCCCGTTTTCTTATGTTGTGGTAGTTCACTTTTCCACTTAAATGGAGCGTTCCTTGTCATTGAACACTAAACGTTAAAGAAAATCGTTATCATCCATGGCTCAGAATGATACACAAAGCTCTGCACGATGTTATTATCACCATCAAGAAGGGCTTGTAGCCACTAATACCATGTACAGAATGAATTTTCACCCTTCAGCGGAGTATGCACTGATGTTAAACTCCCTGACAGATTAAAACTCCAGCCCGGGACTCAAACGTGGGAACTCTGACTGTCGCAGGTAAATGTGCTATCGACTGAGCTATTCAAGCACTACTCTCGACCTCCCATCACAGCTTTACTTTCACCAGTACCTCATCTCCAACCTTCTTCCAAACTCAACTCAGTTGGTACAGCACTCTCCAGCGAAATTCTAAGGTCCCAGGTTCGAATTGCAGTCGGACACTAAGTTCTAATTGTTTTAATGTGGGCCGGCCGAAGTGGCCGTGCGGTTAAAGGCGCTGCAGCCTGGAACCGCAAGACCGCTACGGTCGCAGGTTCGAATCCTGCCTCGGGCATGGATGTTTGTGATGTCCTTAGGTTAGTTAGGTTTAACTAGTTCTAAGTTCTAGGGGACTAATGACCTCAGCAGTTGAGTCCCATAGTGCTCAGAGCCATTTGAACCATTTGTTTTAATGTGCCAGGAAGTTTCAAATCAGCACACACTCCGCTGCAGAGAGAAAATTCATTTCGAAAACAATCCCCTCAGACTGTGGTTAAACCGTGTCTTCGCAGTATCCAGGAGCGCAAAGTCCCGTAAAATATGCGGGAGAACTTACGTGGAGTTTGGAGATGAGGTACCGGCACAGGTATGGCTGTGAGGGCGGGTTGTTAGTCGCGCTTGGACAGTTCAGTCGGTAGAGCACTTTCCAGAGGAAGGCGAAGGTCCCAGGTTCGGGTCCCGGTCCAGCACTCATTCTTAATGCTGTGTGCTTTGAAACAAAATAATCGCTGCAAAATACGCTAGTCAGACATGGATGATGGTTAACTCTGTGCTCACACTACGGTTAAACTCCTGAGGACGAAGTATAAAACTCTGTTTAATACGCTCCACGTCTTGAACGAGCTCAAGAGGGCGACCTGTGGATTTCCTCTGACAGGAACAACAATATCTTGAAACTGCAGGTGCCATCGGCGTTTGCTTTGAGCTGCAGGATCATCAATGACGTGGTCTCGACGACAATCAATTGTAACGGAAAAGCACCTGGTGTAATGGAGAATGCGAAACGTCTTTCGTTAGTGTGTCACCACCATCTCGACTCGACGATGCCGCTGCCGGGAACCAAGTGACCCAGCAACTTACCAGGGTAAACTTTCAGTCTAGATGGATAAGTTAGAAGTTATCTCAAGTTTTATGTTCATTCATATAGATTGTAAAAGATATATTCTTGAGAAATTGAATGATTTTTTTTTTTAAACAACCTGTATTTATTTGCGAGTAAGCCTGTTGGGACTACAAAAGTACTTAGAGGTTGGCGCTTCTCCTTCTTTCTGCGCAAAGTTCTTTCGTTGTCTTCCTGTGGGCTTCCCTTCTCTCTGCAGATCAAGTTGTCCCACCCGTCTTTGTTTTTTCCTCTTGGTCAGATTACCACTTGTGAAGTTTGGACCTGAAGATTCCACCGTTTTGGACATTTTCTTGTGCAACTCCTGACAAACTCAGATTAGGTGTGATCTAGGCAATCCTTTTCACCGTGTCCGTTTTGGCTTTATTTTTATTGTCAGTGATTTCTACTGCTTGTTTTGTAAATCCGTCTAGGTTCATTCTTTTAATGTGTTCATAGAGCCTTGTCCTGCATTTTCTAATGTCACTATAGATACATGCGTATTATTTGGTTTCATTTTTTTGTCCGCAGCTCGTGGTCGTGCGGTAGCGTTCTCGCTTCCCACGCCCGGGTTCCTGGGTTCGATTCCCGGCGGGGTCAGGGATTTTCTCTGCCTCGTGGTGACTGGGAGTTGTGTGACGTCCTTAGATTAGTTAGGTTTAAGTAGTTCTAAGTTCTAGGGGATTGATGACCATAGATGTTAAGTCACATAGTGCTCAGAGCCATTTGAATCATTTTTTTTTTTTTTTTAATTTCCTTTTTGTCTCCGAGTCCGCATTGTCCGTCTACAAGTTTTGGGCCTAGGCAGTTTTGTGATTTTGTATTCCTTCCTCTCAGTTTTTTTAATGTTTATTTTCCGTTTCAGAATTATTGTTTCTGATCCGTAGAGGAATTCTGGTTTAATTACTGTATTGTAATGTTTTAGTTCTCTCTGCTTGGTGATACATTTCTTGTTGTAGATATTTCGGGTAAGTCTGTATGCAGTTTCCATCCTTTGGCTTATAATTTCGTTTTCTTTTTCCATTTTGCTTAATGGTTTCACCATAACATTTAAATTGTGGAACTGGTTTATCACAGTTCTGCCTCCAAAAATACTGGTTTAATAACGCAAGTTTTTAAGAAAATATCTTTATGCAAATAAAATCTGCTCGGTTTTCAAGCCACATCGTTTCGAAATAAAATTTTCAACCTTTCGACATATATCTCTGTCATCGTTCTCAAGGTGTAAAAGTACTTGTAACCTTGCCGTTAATGCAGCCACCCAATAAACAGTTCTTAAGAGGCACTCTACTGTATGCGTCCGTGGAAATGACTACTAAATGAGAAAGGGCACACATTCATCATCTGGAAAGCTTGATGCCCTTGACTGTCACCTAGCTTCATATTCTTTTGTGATACAAGCAGATGACCACACGATAATTGTTATCATCACTTAAAATCGCACTGTTTTTCAAACACCTGCTCTGGCCTTATGTTTGTGATTAGCAAAAAGCGCCGTCACCAAAAACACAAAACAACGTTTTGTTTGTGTCTACACTGACACTTTCAATATCAAATGGTTCAAACGGCTCTGAGCACTATGGGACGTAACTTCTGAGGTCATCAGTCCCCTAGAACTTACAACTACTTAAACCTAACCAACCTAAGGACATCACACACATCCATGCCCGAGGTAGGATTCGAACCTGCGACCGTAGTGGTCGCGCGGTTCCAGACTGTAGCGCCTAGAACCGCTCGGCCACTTCGGCCGGCTACTTTCAATATCAAAAGAAGTTTTACACATACACCCTGCTCTTACAGATGATCGATCAGAAACCAGGAATGTGTTCCCCACAAGGGAAAACCCAACCATTCAGATCAGCTCCATTCGCTGCGCTGATTCAAGTAGAATATGTAAAGGGCCTTTAGGCGGCGATTTGTTATAAGGCTGTTCCTAACTACTGGCTTTCAAAATTCAAATTTCGAGAACACCTCTTAATGCCATAACACTTTTTTCTCATTTCTTGTTTCAGATGAAGCCCATATTCCGTTACAAACATATTTTTCCTTCTGGTTACAAACAAATCAGTCAAATTTGCAATCTGTTGTGCCAGCCCGTAATCTCAAGTTATCCAATAACTCTCACGTGCATTCCCAACCTCAAATTGTGATGGCACATCGTGACATGGCCTGTTTAACTTTATCGATAATATCATTGGTAGCGAAAGTCTATAGTCCATATTCGATTACCAGTCTGACACACAGTTTTAA
This sequence comes from Schistocerca serialis cubense, assembly GCF_023864345.2. Classification (NCBI taxonomy): domain Eukaryota; kingdom Metazoa; phylum Arthropoda; class Insecta; order Orthoptera; family Acrididae; genus Schistocerca; species Schistocerca serialis. Next base: position 211,979,305 of record NC_064646.1, on the reverse strand, counting down.
ACTGTCCGAATGTTTCAAAACAGCAACATTTGGTGCACAGTGAAACATTCCTTCTGGACCTCAAATTAGTCTGATTCGATATTCGGTTTAAAGATACTTATTGAAGGATACAGCAAAACATGATAAATAATGTGAGAAGTAAAGCTATTACAAATTCAGTTTTGTTTTTAGTTTTGATGATATATAACGCTAATTTGGTGGTGCCCTTAAGGATGCGCTGTTTTGGGGTTTCTGTGAAGAGAGCATTAATAGCAGTTTCGAAAATAATTGTGGCGTTTATTGTGGATTAATTTTGCATAGAACGTTCAATTACTTTTGCTTGTGTTTTCTGCGACAAGTCCATTGAGTTAGATGGAACAATAGTAAAGACACACGCTGGGAATGTATTCAGTTGATGTGAACTTCTACCCCCTGCACATCCACTCTCATTTAGGTTCCTGCTGTTTCCCTAAAAACACTTCAGGCAAAGGCTAGGATGGATTCCTAAGAAAGATCACCACTATTTTCTCACTACTCTTCTCCAATTGAACTACTACTCTGTTCCTAATGACATCAATACTGACAGGACGTTGAAATGCATTCATTCCTTTTTTTCCTAACAGAAGTTGAGATAGAAAGTATTTATTGTAGCCGAAACATTTCTAGGGGAGAAAGTTCCAGTCACGTGTTGGCTTCTGCGTTGGAAGCGAAGATAAGGTGGTCTCACTGGGCATTTTTTCGGATATTTCCATTCGGGTAGTCAAATGATAACAATAGAGATGACTATATCAAAGACAATGTTACGCAAGCAGCCACTAGAATGGTTCCAGTTCTTTTTTGGTTCAGACCCTGTGTCAATCAAAATACCGACACCGTGATAGAGGACCGTCTCTCATGATGTTAGTATACGTAGCATAAGGGATGTAGGTCCTCGACATTTTTTTCCTAGCATTACTACATAGGCCCAAATTAGGAATAATCTAAAAGAACAATTTCGTTCTTTTAGTCTCTGTTAGCATGTAAATTACGGTTCAGCGACGTATAAATCCGCCATTAAATAGTTCAGAAGATATTTCATATTAAACAAAGAAAAGTATCAGATACTATTTAGCGTATTTTCAAACATTCAGAAACTTCGCCTGACCGAGTTGCTGAATCCGAAAAAATGTTGGATATTATTAAATTATTAAACCAATGAATTTTAGTGCTTTGGCACTTATGCATTTTGCAAAGTACGAAATTTTATGCTATTGTGAATTTTGTCGTTTGTTATCTTTTATGGAGAGTCATCGTCAGATGAATAAGTAACTTCAGGTGTGCCTCATGGAAGTGTGTAGGGACCCTTGTTCTTCATGTTGTATATTAATTACCTTGCAGACAATATTAATAGTAACCTCTGACTTTTTGCAGATGATGCAGTTATCTATAATCAAGTACAATCTGAAAGAAGCTGCATAAATATTCAGTCAGATCTTGATAAGATTTCAAAGTAGTGCAAAGATTGGCAACTTGCTTCAAATATTCAGAAATGTAAAGTTGTAAACTTCACAAAATGAAAAAAAACATAGTATCCTATGACTTTAATGTCAGTGAGTCACTGCTGGAATCGGTCAACCCATACAAATACCTGGGTGTAAAACTCTGTAGGAATATGAAATGGAATGAGCGCACAATTCAGTCGTGGGTGAAGCAGGTGGCAGACTTCAGTTTATTGGTAGAATACTGGGGAAGGGAAATCAGTCTACATAGGAGACTGCTTACAGGTCACCCGTGCAACCGGTTCTACAATCTTGCAAAAGGTGTGGGACCCGTACCAAACAGGCCTAACAGGGCATATTGACCGTAACAGAGAAGGGCAGCACGAATGGTCACAGGTTTGTTTAATCCGTGGAAGAGTTTCACAGAGATACTGAAGGAGCTGAACTGGAACACTCTTGAGAATAGATGTAAACTATACCGAGAAAATCTGTTAACAAAGTTTCAAGAACGAGCTTTAAATGACGACTCTAGAAATACACAATCCGTTACCTATCGCTCACATAGGGATCGTGGGGATAAGATTTTACTTCATGTTCAGAGACATTCAAAAAATCATTCTTCCCGTGCTCCATACGCGAATGGAACGGAAAGAAACCCTTACGGCTGGTACAATGGGTCGTACCCTCTGATATGCACATCTCGGTGGTTTGCAGAGTGTATATGCAGATGTACTCAGCTATTTCGTAATAGAGGGACTGCAATGATCACAGACAGAGTGGAATTATTCTGAGTTCCTCAGTTCGTACCCTTGACTTAGAGAGCATTCAGAAACATAAAGTTGTATTATCTTTTATTTGAAAATGTTAAGGATATATTTTGGTGGCAAGGAACGCTTTGATAGCATAGAATAAATGTAGTCTCATATGTAGTTCCCAAGAGTAATCTCTGACTTTATTCTTATAAATTCTTTGGAAATAACACGCATGACTACCAGATTTCAAAATTGTCGGTTCTAATTTCAGATTAAGATTAAATTATAGGTTATTCTAATTCATCGAATTTTGAGTCATAGATATGTGTTTCTTATTAGGTTTAAAATGCGCATGAGATTAATCGCACGGCTTCATTGTGGCTATTATTCCTCATACGCTGGACTGTGCAAAGCCATAAAGTACCATGGAAAACGGCTCAGAGAAGTTGTTCTTGCTCGAATTTTTAGTCGATAAAGTCTCAGTTCAGAAACCTGGCGGTCTGATGGATCGGCTGAGCACACAGAACGAATGGGGCTGTGGAGAGCTGTGCGTGACTTTCCAGTTTTTGGATTACCCTCACCTCGAAATCTGCGAGAAAGATTTCGTTTCCAAAATGAATGATACGGCGGTTACTAAGACGAGCTTCAGGAGTGGAAAGTCATGTCTTTTCGCTATCCCTAATACACAACTGGAACTACTGCCCCAGGAGTTTGAAGTGAATGTCGGGGTACTGCGCAAGATGCCGCCCGGAGTGTTGCCCGACAAACTGCTTCTGGCGCAGACCAAGATAGAGCTCACGGAAGCTATCTCCGGTGTCATCGAAGACGTGGCCAGGAATCCGCAGGTACTGTTCACTTCATTTACTGTGGCCTGAAGTAGACTATATGTATCATTCAATGCCAACCCGTTGGTCTATGCTATCTTTGCCTCTAAGATTTTCTTGAAATTTGGTATGTAGATTCCAACACGTACTAAATATAATTCCACAAATTTTTATTTCTTGAGATGCAATACTTGGGAGCTAAGTTAATTCGATTCAGGGTGGTCAAATAGTCGTGCGAGATGTTCCCATGTCCTGTATCTCAAAAGGATCCTCGTCACTTCTGTACTTTATCTACCATTTTGGGTAAGGTCTAGATCAGGGCTAGCCGCAGTCAAATGGTTCAAATGGCTCTAAGCACTTTGGGACCTAACATCTGAGGTCATCAGCCCCCTTGAACTTAGAACTACTTAAACTTAACTAACCTAAGGACACCACACACATCCATGCTCGAGGCAGGATTCGAACCTGCGACCGTAGCAGCAACGCGGCTCCGGTCTGAAGCGCCTAGAACCACTCGGTCACAGCGGTCGGCTTAGCCGCAGTCACGGCGATGTTTATCTACTACTAGTAAGTTGGCAAAGCGTCAATTTCTCATAATTAGTGGACTGATTCTCTTACACAGACTAATCAGTCAAGGGACCTACATACGAGCGACGGATTGCAGCAATCCGGCCCATGGGCGGCCGATCGCTTCTTCGATCGCACCTTTTGGCAAATCGCAGCGATTCGTCTCTGATCATTGGTCGCGTGGAAATACTAGACAATATGATGGGTCGCATGCTATTAGTGCTTGCAATATGGCTAACTGTTAGTTAGAAGCTGTGTGTGGCAATATTGCTGCGAACCGTTTCTTTATTATTTTTTTTAAGTGTATGTGTGCAGTTTTGTTTCGTTTCATTTTGCCCACGTTGAGTAAGAAATTACGTTAGAATTTATAGTTATCTAGAGATCACAAACTACTCTGAGAAGTGAAGTGGAAGCCGAAGTTGGCATTTACATTAAGAAAAAATATACCTTTAGCAGTGATAAACATTTTGAAACTTGTGCTAAAATGTGGAATAGAAGGGAAATTTATAGTAAGAGTCGTGACAGAGTTAGCTCCTCCTTGTGATTTTTAGTTATTTGTGAATAATTATATGCATTATTAAAGTTTTTAAGTGCCTTCTCCTTTCATACGAGGGTTGGAACTTTAATTGTGACAACTATTTATTTACAGCTCGTACAAAATAGACACGTGTTTCAAAGTTTTACTGACCTTCAAAGTAGTCACCAGCGTTGTGTATAACCCGTTGCCAGCGATGTGTAAGTCGTAGGATACTCTTAGCAGTGCCAATTGTGTTGACAGTTCGCGCGGCGCGGTCTATTGCCCGGCGAATTTGTAGCAGTTCTGAAGCGAATGCCGTGAAGTGTTTTCTTCAGTTTGGAAATCGAGTTGAACTCAAGACAGTTTAAGTTATGGGAGTGCAGTAGGTGGTACAGCACTCAGCACCATCAGTCAAACAAATCAGTAACAGCTTGCACTGTACGTGCTTGAACATTGTCCTGCAAAATGATGGTCAGGTCCTGCAGAAAGTGTCACTTTCTCTATGCTGTTCATTTTTGGAACACAACCTACGACCAGCTTAGAGACAGAAGTGACGTCACTTTCTACAGGACCTGACCATCATTTTGCAGGGCAATGCTCAAGCACGTACAGTGCAATCTGTTACTGATGTATTTGGCTGATGGGGCTGCTAAGTGCTATACCACCTGCTGCACTCCCCTGACTTAAGCCCTCGTGAGTTCAACTCGATTTCTAAATTTATGGGAAAACTTGACGGCATTTGCTTCAGAGCTGCTACAAATTCGTCGGGCAGTAGACCGCGCCGCTCGAACTGTCAACACAACTGGCACTGCTAAGAGTATTCTACGACTTACACATCGTTGCCAACGGGTTTTACACAATGTTGGTGACTTCATTGAAGGACAGTAAAACTTTGAAACATGTATATATTTTGTACGAGCTGTAAATAAATGGTTGCCATTATTAAAGTTCCAACTCTTGTATAATTTAACTCTCCTTCACACAGTTTATAGAGTTACAGTAATGAGTAGTGCTGCCATTGACAACATCTCTATAGGAGCCCCGAGTAGATTGTGTGATGTGTAAATACTTGCGTTTGAATTATAGGACTAAGGAATAAAAAAGGAATTGAGGACTAATAATCGTAAAACGGATTGTATTGGTACACTGGAAATAGACCTGTGTACAGAACCCATCTGTCGTCAATGAAAAATGTAATATATTCTGTAAAGTAATCTACCGTTCCCAAGACACGTGTCTCAAAACTAGTTCAACAAATTATAATTCTAGTTTATTTTGAAGTTATGTTTTGCAGATATTCATTGAGATAAAGGAAATTAACTGCATCTGCTGCTAAACATAGCAGTTAATTTTCCGTAGCAGAACTTTTCGACAATTGTGTCTGAAATTGCTTGGTAAATCGCTCGTGTGTGGGGGACTGAGGCGAGCGACCGCTTGCATGCGATATCGCATGCGAGGGATCGCTGCTCTCCGTCGCTCGTGTGTGGGACACTTATAAAGTGGACTGATTTAAGTGGTGTAGTTTTGCACGGCAACGTCGTCCGTTGGTGTACGTCACATGGTTATGCGGTGGTGAAGTGTCTCAGAGTCAAAGATTTGTGTGAACGGAATCACATGGAAGTGCAGCAAAAACTGCCAATTTGAGGAAGTGGATCAATGTTTTTCAGTTGAATCATGGGAGAAGGTAGGTGGATCAATGTTAATTAATAATATAGTCGCCCTTTCGATATATTAATCAACATTGATCTATCTACCTACTCCTATAATTCAACTAAAAAACATTCATCCACTTAGTGTGCTCTCGCAGATCGACTGCGAAGCAACACAGAGCATAGAAATATTTCACAGCTTTTTCAGATATATCATGGATTACGACGCTGCTCTTTGTTTGCAGATACTAGTACAATTTAAATTGAAGTTACTCAGACAAGGTGCAAATAAATTTATAATTCTCGTTTACAGCAATGTTTCACTCTTTCTTCCCAATGCATGACTTCGAAACACATCATCTGCTTGCTACTCTATCTTTGCCTGTGTAACACAAATAACTGACTCGCCTTCTTTTGTTCCCGTCATACCGCACGCCAAGCCCCGACGACATTCCTATACGAAACACTTAAGGACCCCATTGTCCTATTCTACACTTTTACCCAAATTAAATCTTAAAAGGATTTTGGTAGGCATTATTCTGAGTCCTTTAAAGACTATTTACTCTCAAAGTGTCCCAATGAAACAAAGTAGACAGTTTCGTAGAAAAAAGTGAACTACTTCAAATGGTGGTAAAAGTCTAGAATTGGGCCAATGAACAAATAAACATTATTTAAATGTTTGAAATATAGTTACTAGATAGAGACGTATTTAATTTTATATTCAGCAAAGAAATTGACATAATTTGGAATTTTTAATTATTTTTTTTTAGACAGGTTCGGCTTTGAATAACTTTTTTCTTTTTTTACATAGACTTGTTTCGTTGAGGTTACGGCATCTTCACTGGACTTTTTCCCCTTTTTGTATTAAATAACAAGAAAAATTGATTTGTACTGTCTGTACATACAGAATTTCAGTTTTTATGTAAAGTAGGCCTACTCAAAAATTGAAAACAAAAAATTATACCTTGCTAACATGTGCCGCCGTTTCTGTAGCTATCTGTACTTTGCACAATAGCTGATACTCTTTTACAGTTTTTCATCCGTAGCCACAGATGATATAATATAGAAAAAACTTATTCACATCGACAATCATGGTTTTACTCTATGTGAAAGATTCTGTTTCTCTTTGTGTATCCAGTATCTTTACGCTTACTTCTGGGTCATTCCACAAATGGACTAGTTTTAAAGATTGATACAGCTCGATCACATCCGATTCTAATGGAACTTTTTTGAGAAGGATCGACGTCACGGATGAACGTGTATAAAGTTTCAGCTCGACATCTCCTTTGGTTCCACTTCTACAGCATCTCGTACACAGGGGTAAGTTGGCATCACCTACAAGCATGCTAAAGTGCCACCTTGGATAACTTGTATGAAAGGTTCCTACACTTAAGATACAAGCCTCTTGTTTTGTACAACTTCTTGTGCTGAACAATAATATTTAACTGATCAGATTTTTAAATTCATCTGGCGGCAGCTGTACTTCTTCAGAAATGGCAGAAAATTCATTGTGAAGCTTGGAGGGCCTATTTTTAACCAGCAATAAATCATAAGTTTTTGTAATAAGACACCTGACCATGCTGCCTTCTTGTGCTTTTTGTACAATACCCTCTGTCCTTCTCTACCAAAATACGTGCACCTGCACATTTGATGACAACGTTTTGGGTATTTTTGGGGGACTATATCTCAACTGTGTATTCTGTAATCTTATTAGGCTATACATAGAAAGAGTATTCTTAAAGCGCCAGAAGCTTTATAAATTCAGTTTAGACCTGTGTCTACTTATGGATATTACACTTTGATTTTCGATCTCTCCCCATTCGATATTTTTGGAGCCCTCAAGAAAAACATTTGTGGCCGCCGATTTGCTTTGGATGAAGTGCACGCCTGGATACAGTCATGGTTCCGTGGCAACCGCAAACATTTTTCCTTCAACGCATTGACCATCTTGCCTCACTGTGGGGCAGTTATATCGATTACTTTTGAAATAATAAACAGTATACTTACTTTTTTCCATCTGTCTCATTTTTGACTACACCATATACTTCATAAAACAAAATGATCTCCGGTATCACCTAGACAAGGACAGCAGTGTCCTCACGTACAGTGAAGAGTATGTGGCGTGGCTGACTTTGATTTGCTGAATACTGAGGAAATAAGAATTCTACATAGATCACGTTTCTCAACACTTTCACAATCATCATGGAAAACTGTTCCTTTATTGTATCTTTGTCAATAGTGATGCCTCAGACTGTATATTTTTGAACCTTTGTTGCATTGTTTCTAATACCTCATTTTTTGCAGGATGTACCGGTGACGAAGAGAGTGAGGAATACTTTCGACCTAATGGAGCCGACCGGCCTCAAAGTTGTGGGTTGTATTGGCGTCTTTGTGAGGCTCACGTGCTTCGGCAAGCTTATCGTGACGCCCTTCCACTTGGGTGGAGGTTGCGACGGAGGAGGCAGCACATTCTTTGGGGGTGGGGAAGAGAAGCCAGAGATGTATCACTGCACAGAGGTGGGCACCGGTGCCAGCAAATGTGCGGCGCGTCCCCATCAGGTCTGCCAACCTGCCCCTATCTGCCAGTGGCCAGTGTGGAGCAAACCCTGCCAGGTGAGTTAGTGCAACTTATAAAGCAGGGTTTAGGTGCTGTGTAGATACAGAAAGCTTCCAGGGAATCATATTTTAAAAGTAACAGAGAAACTATGGAAAATAACGCGGAAGTTAGTATCTGACAAGACACAAATGGATATATAGGGTGGATGGAAAGTTTCTCCATTTTTTTATCGGCAGAAAAGCCGATGTTTGATGCCTTGTGGAGATATACCACTTTACGTGAACAGATTGTGCTGGCTGTATGAGTTTTACCCTAGTGTAAATTACTTGCTGAATCGTTTTAAACGCATTCCACAGTTGATTATCTACTGCTGACAAGTAGGGTGGTGCACTTCTTCTAAGCAGATCATTTTCGTAAATTTAACACATCTGTACTTGCTAAGTTAAGGAAAATTTTTCATTCAATATTTTTAGGTGTCCTTATATTTTCACCTAACAAAAAACAGAAAAATAATTAATCTTGTCAGTAATTTTAATTAGGGAGATAAGAAAGGCAGTGTTGTCAAATCCTAATTTTCTCCAATTTAACTGTTTTTCACATTGCTTATTTAATTTTTAACTTCGTCTGTATGTTGCTCAGCAGACGATTGTCTCGCCTTTCCAACGATAATCGACTTCAGACCCGAAAGGAATGTTTATCGCCTTCTTTAATGGTGTCATCATTAATAATTGTGGCCAAAACATCTTCGTTCCCAGGTTCAAGGCTTCCATGCCAGTGAAGTGTCTTAACACCAATATTGCTCAAATATTGGATGTTGTCGCAGAAACCGGTATACTTTGGATTAATGGAGCCGATGGTAATGTTAGTGACAGCAACAAAGTTGGACGACCGACAAAATTCACACTAAACACAAAAAAAAGTCAGACATATGGTAAAAGACAAAACTGGCGTCGGTAGTCGAGCAGTTTCCAAATGTCTGAATGTCTCAGATGGCTACCAGCAGAATACCATCATTAGGACAACTGTAAAAGAGTTTGTTCTCAGACAGTCCTGGGAAACAGCGTCCTTATCCAGCCAACAATACCCACACTGTCAAAAAGAAATCTCTTGATCGTCAGGCAGCTTGTTATAGAATACTGTCAGACGGTTTTTGCGATGGTGGTGGGGGAGGGGGGGGGGAATTTGGGGCGGGGAGGGGTGCGCCAGCAGGGAAAGGGAAAAGGAGGAGGTGTGGTATGGGGAGAAGAGGAGGAGGGAGCCCTTGGGGGCGGGGGGGGGGGGGGGGGAGGTAGGGTGCGGTGGATTCAGAGTTCGTAGGACGGTTACATGTCGGAGCGGAGTTCGTAGTCTGGGTGTCCTTTAGCTATGTGGATTTGTTTAGATCTAGTCATTGCTGCTCGGGAAGTTTACTATAATAGTTCGCTAAGGTGGAGGAAGTGGGGATCTGCTGTTGCCTATTGCTTCGTGCATTGTTTGCTATGACTGGTGCTCATCAGCGAATGAGGCGTGGGCTGCCGGGCACAGGCCGCGCGCCGCAAGCGCATGCGTCTCCTGTTGTTGCCGCGGCCTGTTTTGTGGGACTTTTGAGAGCTGGCAGCCAGCATGGGACAAGCACTTACCCGCGAAAAGTAAAGGTACCGAGTTCGAGTCTCGGCACACAGTTTTAATCTGCCAGGAAGTTTCACATCAGCGCACACTCCGCTGCAGGTGGAAATCTCATTCTGAAGCCTATATCCACCCTCTCTGTTCAGATTGTCAGGGTGTTTTTTATTATTTCCTGGCTTCTCTAATCTTGCGTTTCATAAAAGGTGGCTTCATAGCCAGTAAGCAGGTTTCGTTAAATTTAATTTCCTTGCCGCAGTCTTCCCGGTGTTCGGCCGCTGCGGACTTCCTGTGCTGCCCCAGACGAATGTAGCGCTTGTGTTCTCGTTTGTGCGTTGCTATCGACCTGCCGGCCTCACCGGTGTATACTTCTCCACACTGATATTCCACCTTGTACACAGCTGCAGTGTGTAAGGCATCTCTCTTGTCCTTCGTGGAGTGTAGAACATCTCGGATCTTGCGGATGCTGTGGTAGACAGGCTGTACACCAAACGGTCGAAGGAGTTCAGTCTGGTCAGCAACAATTACACGTAATGTAAGCACACTGCTGGCTGCAGTACGTCGATTTCTTGCCTTTCTCTCTTTCTCTCGTTTGTTGCCGTGGCTGTTTGGATCGATTTGTGGCTGTAGCCTGTGCACAACAATGTTCTATGCAGCTTTTTGAGCTAGTGTGTTATTTTTGAGCATCGCTTAGATGCTGTGAACGGATGGCTAAAGAACGGATAACGGAGTTTTTCTGTGCATGGTGGTAGTTGACTTGGGCGTGCAAATAGCTGTCTCTATATAAAGACTTTCGAAACACTCTGTGTCCAAGTGTGCTGTCCGTTGTCCTGCGCACTTCCACGCCCAGGAAAAGAACTGCGACATTCTTTCGTGCCTCGAGCGTGAGCTGTATTATTGAAATATTCGTGAAACCTGTGTAGCCCCATTTCACAAGGAGGCCATGTAGCGAACGTATCGTCTATATATCGAAAGCAGCATCGTGAGCGTAAAGGAGCAGGACAAAGTAAGTTGCTTCAAAGGCCTCCACGAATGTATCTGCTGCTAATGGGGATAAGAGAGACCCCCATTGCTACGCAGTCTGTCTGCTGGTAGTATTTTCCTTGCCATTTGAAGTATGTTGAAGATGTGGCACCTGCTCTTGTAGGATGTGAACGCTCTCCTCTACTGGCACCTTTGTGAATAACGACTTTATGTCGAAGCTGACCATGATGTCCGACGGTGAAACTTTCTCCCTTTATGCGTTCTATGAAGAACGTCGAGTTTTTCACGTAAGAATCGGTTTTGCCAACTAGACGTCTTAGCTTTCAAGCTTCACATTTTCTTAAACTATATGTAGGCTAGTTGATCCCGCCCACTGTTGGCCATAAAGGATAATTTTCCTTATGTATCTTTGGAGCTTATAAATTCTAGGAGCAACTGGTATGCTGGGAATGAGTCGCTTGGCTGTGTCAGTGTCAGTTCTGAAGGCCTTGATTGAGGTCTGCGTCTTTCGAATTACCTTGGCTGTAGGGCCCGTCCTTAGTTCATTGTAGGTGGGTTCTTTTAATAATTCCTTCATCCTGTCTTCATACTGCTTAGTGTCCAAGAAGACACAGGCATTGCCTTCGTCGGACTGTAATATCACAATATCGTTGTTCTTCTTCAGCTCTTTTATAGCTACGCTTTCCTAATGGCTAAGGTTGAACTTAGGTGACTTGGCACGCAGTAAAATTCGAACGGTTTCCTGCCTAATTTTCTCAGCTTATATCGCAGATGTGTGCGGCAGTGCCACTTCCGGGCTCTTGGAACCACTGGTGTCAACCGGATCCTACAAGTAGCAGTGGTAAGCCCTACCCGAACAAAAACACTTCCTGTCGGCGTCCACCGCCATCTCAAGTGGTCTATTGCACAAACGAACCAGTTAGATACCGGAATACGCGAGAGATACGTTCCTTCCAAAGCAAAGGCGTGACAGGGAATCGATCCAGAAATACTGCTGAAGTTAATAAATTAAAAAAAAGTTGCATAGAGAGAGGAGAGAGAGAGAGAGAGAGAGAGAGAGAGAGAGAGAGAGAGCCGTAGTTTGCTTTGCAGATTACATAGAAATTTTCATGGGATATTTCATTCCACCATGGGCTCTAAGCTGCCACAGCCTTCCTGGCGCACTTCCTTGTGCTACATTTCACAAACTGCTTCAGTAGTTATTAAATCTGGTACGAAGTATCACATCTTGATAAATGTCACAAATGTTGCTTCAGAATACGCGCCACAGGAAATATTAATTAAATCGTTAATATACAATTCGCTTCACACCGTTTAAAATTACTCGAAATTAAAGAAGGTGGGCTCTGCACAGTATTTTGCGAGCATAAACAACAGTGTTATGTTTTCGACGAGAAATTTCAGTAAATAATCCAAACCTATTGTTATTTGACGTCACGATTGGAAGCTGTGATGTATGAAATGTTAGTTGGAAATTCAGATTTAGACGTCAGTTTATACCGTCACGGTTACAGTTTTCCCGACCACTACAGTCCTGCTAAGCGTATTTACTCTTTTAAAGCGCCATATAATTCCTAAGTTTCATTCGCTCTGTTACACCAGGACAAAGGAGAAGGGAGGGCTGGGTCTACCAGATGAGGGGTAGTAGTAACAACAACAACAAATACCTACGCAAGACGTCCACTGTGATGTACTGAGAAGCACCAGACTCGACACACACTTAAGCTGCGATCCAATCCGTAGTAAAAAGTTGTCATGGCTAGATGTCGGAGATCACCATCAGTCGGGAAGCCGACGTCGCGATTGAGGTTTTAGAGCACTATTGAATTCCTAAATTAGTTTTCTCCGCTATATTCGGAAGGAGGAAGGCCTACTGAATGATAGGACAGAGACAACAGCAAGTACCACTGCAAGACAGAGTCCACTGCGATGTACTGAGAAGCATTAAACACGGCACATTTAAGCCACACCCAGTCCATAGCAGTAGTTGCCATGGGTAGACGTTTTGAGTTTTTATATAGGTACGAAACGACTGTTACTATACTTTTCACGTTCGTCCTATCCTAAAGGCGTGCAAGTGAATCATTGGGGAGAGGGCAGGTTTTAGGATTTTTTAGTAGGTTGGTGCATAAAAAGCGCAGATATTCTCGTAGAAAATCAAACAGCACATGGGTATGTCAGGAACGTGACCAAAAGCATATATAAAACTGTGGAAAAATATGGAAGCTGACATACAATCGGTAAAATTCGAGGAAAACCTGGTATAATCCCGAAAAATTGATGTGAGATACACAAAAAATGAGACAAATACCATGAAATATGTACAGTCGCGGAAACGTAGTAAAATTATGGAAATTGACTGTGAGTACATAAAATTAGAGACAAATACCATGAAATGAGTACTGAGCATAATCAATAAAATTGCGTGTCCTGGAGGAGGAGAGTAAACTGATGGTACATATACACACCTTAATAATGGGAAAGGAAGCATTCTAGAGAAATGGCAAAGGCGAAATGGCAATATTATCCCACACATGAGGAATACATCCTAACGTCGGCCCATGAGTTCCGTGTGCGTGAGGAAGGTTACCAGGAGCGGTTGTAAACTGCGGAAAGATTTTTATCTCCTCTGGCTACTGATCATAGTGTTTATGTCCTCCTGAGACGTCACTGTTTCTTCGTAAGCATTTACGGCTGTTGACAATCATTTTAAAGGACTGTTATGTACATTTCATAATTTCTGAACCGTAATCAGGAATGAACTTCGTATACAGCAGGTGTCACACACCTCTGGAAACCTATCCAGTGTTTCTGTTACAAAGAGTCGATGTTTTCTTTGATGTGCAAGATAGTAGTTTTATCATTTTACAGTTTGGGACCATAGTTTATAGTAGAGGAACTTGCTTGGAGAATGTGTGTCAAACGCTGGGGCCGGTCGGGGTGGCCGAGCGGTTCTAGGCGCTACAGTCTGGAACCGCGCGACCGCTACGGTCGCAGGTACGAATCCTGCCTCGGGCATAGATGTCTGTGATGTCCTTAGGTTAGTTAAGTTTAAGTAGTTCTAAGTTCTAGGGGACTGATGACCTCAGAAGTTAAGTCCCACAGTGCTCAGAGCCATTTGAACCATTTTTCTCAAACGCTGGGGATATGGTTCAAAATGGCTCTGAGCACTATGGAACTTAACTTCTGTGGTCATCAGTCCCCTAGAACTTAGAACTACTTAAACCTAACTAACCTAAACATCACACACATACATGCCCGAGGCAGGATTCGAACCTGCGACCGTAGCGGTCACGCGGTTCCAGACTGAAGCGCCTAGAACCGCACTGCCACACCGCTGGGGATATATTTCTTACATTGGAATATTAACAGTCTTGCATCCCGTACGACAAATAGGTCAGAAGGCGCACCACTCTAGCGTGTTTTAAGTGCAGAACAATACAACTTTACGAATTCATGTGTTTATCTTCCACTGCCATTTCCCTGTTGCCAATACCTTCTTGGTACTGGTCTCAGACACCAGAACAATACTTCTGAATTGATAGCCCAGTTGATTTACATAAACTGCTTCAAAGTATGTGCGTCAGGAGCTACATCATGCATAAACCACACGTTCCTGCTTCATAGCTGTCTGTTATATCACCACAACACTCTAATGGTTAATTACTCACTATGATCGAAGCGCTAGAAATATGGAGATCGCTGTCTGGTATACTTCGGTGTACATGTTCGAGAATTATCAAGGAATGGATATACTGCACAGTCATCTATCTACATTGCAATGGTACTCGCAAAGTAGTGGAGGGGTCATTTAGTGATGATACAGAAATTGGGAAGCATGCTGCTGCGTCATTGGTCGGTGTTGAAATTCAGTAAAATTGCTAAAATCGATCGCACTCTCAACTGTGGTGCTTATTACAGTACATCGACAGTGTCTTTCCATCCCATTGGCCCACTGGTACACTGTTGATTACCACATAAAGGGTGACTAAATTCACTTGTTTGAGATGTAGAAAGAGTCTTGGAGAAAGAGACTTAGTGGAGGAGCAACACTTTCAGAGGATGGCCAGCACTGAAACAGTGACTGGGTATGTAACCACAATATGAGGAATCAATTGAAATGGAACATGGACACATCTGTTATCCTGTCACTGTGAAAGATGAGTTTAAATGCAGAGGCTGTCAGTCACCTTTGGACAGCTGTTTGGAAACGCTCCACAACGCTGCAAATCCCTTCCAGTTTGCATATGTTGTGACGATCTTTTATTAAAAATCATCTTGTGTGTGTGTGTTGCGGGAGCAGCAGAATTTACACCATGCGATGTCCAGTTTTCTGTGAGAACTAATAGATCGAATCGTGGTAATGTCAGTTTGGAACCTGACACAGACCTAGAAGTTGTGGTGGAAAAAACAAAATGTATGGCAGTGTACAAAGCTGTAATGATACATTGCTTGGACATGTTACAGCAGAAAAAATGATGTATCAGACAGCAAAACAGGGATCCCCTCTTGTGATTGATAGTCTGTGTTGTGGATTGGCAAGACAGCCAATCCACTATGACAGGAAGGCGAAAGGCACGCGTTTAAGCTCACGCAGGCTGGCGTGAGGTCTGGAACAGGACAAGGAATTTATAGTAGCAAAGAACGTACGTAACTACTGGAATACTTAACTTTAATTCATAATTGGTGAACATCGCTCTTGACGATACATGTTTTACAGCATCAATAGTAACTGGTAATGGCGCCTTGCTAGGTCGTAGCAAATGACGTAGCTGAAGGGTATGCTAACTATCGTCTCGGCAAATGAGAGCGTAATTTGTCAGTGAACCATCGCTAGCAAAGTCGGCTGTCTAACTAGGGCGAGTGCTGGGAAGTCTCTCTAGACCTGCCGTTGGTTGGTTGTTTTGGGGAAGGAGACCAGACAGCGAGGTCATCGGTCTCATCGGATTAGGGAAGGACGGGGAAGGAAGTCGGCCGTGCCCTTTGAAAGGAACCATCCCGGCATTTGCCTGGAGCGATTTAGGGAAATCACGGAAAACCTAAATCAGGATGGCTGGACGCGGGATTGAACCGTCGTCCTCCCGAATGCGAGTCCAGTGTCTAACCACTGCGCCACCTCGCTCGGTCTAGACCTGCCGTGTGGCGGCGCTCGGTCTGCAATCACTGATAGTGGCGACACGCGGGTCCGACGTATACTAACGGACCGTGGCCGATTTAAAGGCAACCACCTAGCAAGTGTGGTGTCTGGCGGTGACACCACAGTCTGTAGGATATGGCCCTCCTATACGAGGTGTGGCTAGAAAAAAACCGGACTAGTACTGGTGAAACAATAAAACGAATGCAATAAGGCTGAAAGTCGCGTGGCGTGTTACGTGACTCTCGCTCCGCCTACTGCTCGAGTTTCATCTGCCTCCTGCACTCAGTCTGCCCGTGGCGTCTGTTTTAAGTAGTTGACGTTTTGTCTGTGCGTCGGAAAATGTTGAGTGTACAGAAAGAACAGCGTGTTAACATCAAATTATGTTTCAAACTAGGAAAATCTGCAAGTGAAACGTTTGTAATGTTACAACAAGTGTACGGCGATGATTGTTTATCGCGAACACAAGTGTTTGAGTGGTTTAAACGATTTAAAGATGGCCGCGAAGACACCAGTAATGACACTCGCACTGGCAGACCATTGTCAGCAAAAACTGATGCAAACATTGAAAAAATCGGTAAACTTGTTCGACAAGATCGCCGTTTAACAATCAGAGCAGCGTCTGAGTTAACAGGAGTTGACAAGGAAAGTGTTAGGCAGATTCTTCATGAAAGTTTCAACATGAACAAAGTGTGTTCAAAAATGGTTCCAAAGTGTCTCACAATTGAACAGAAGGAACGCCGAAGAATGATTTGTTCTGACATCCTGGAAAACATTGAAAGTGATCCCACCTTCTTACAAAATCGATGCATCGGAAAACTCCTGGTTCTCCACGACAAAAAAAAAGCACGAATGTCAAAATCGAAATTCAAGGCAATGATGATTGTTTTTTTCGACATCAAAGGGATTGTGCACATTGATTGGGTACCAGAGGGACAAACAGTGAATCAGCATTACTACATTAGCGTCCTGGCTACCCTACGTGAGCGAGTACGGAGTTAACGGAACGATTTGTGGAGAAAAAAGTCATGGATCCTTCACCAAGACAATGCCCCAGCTCACAGTGCGTTTTCAGTGAAGACGTTTTTGGCCAAACACAACATTCCCATCTTAGGTCATCCATCCTACTCACCTGATTTGGCCCCCTGTGACTTTTTTCTTTTCCCTAAAGTCAAGTCAGCTTTGAAAGGAACTAGATTTGAGACTGTTGAAGCAGTAAAAGAAAAAGCGACGGAAGTAATGTATGGACTTACCGAAAATGATCTGCAGCATTGCTATGAACAGTGGAAAATTCGTATGGAGCGGTGTAGAGACCGAGGAGGAGAGTACATTGAAGGAGATAACATGAAATTGTAAATAATTGTAAATAAATGTTTTTTCCAGCATCAGTCCGGTTTTTTTCTAGCCGCACCTCGTAGTACAGGCAAAGAAACTTTACACTGATGTGTACAAGCGACTTTGATCTTTGGCCACCTGCTCCAGTAGATCAGTACCTGTATGTTTAATAGGATCGCCATATATGCTCGATGCCAGCACACAGATTGTATTAGTTTTCAATATATTGGGAGAGAGAGATGTGGTAAAATCTTATCGAGTTCTCTGTCAGAAGAAGTTAGCAGAGCTTTTATGGTTCGTAGTTTTTTTCTGTTGGATTGTATGAAATAATGGTGATAGAGGGAGGGTAGCGTAGTAGTTGTAGCATAGTAGTTTTTAATAGCGCTGTCCTTACATGAAATATATGTTGTTAGCGGTAGAGTCGTCTTGTGGTCAGCTTCAAATCTCGATTCTCAGTAGTGTTCCTCGAAAAGATCATTGCCTTCCCTCCAGGGATTCCCATTTGAACTACCTGGTGAGTGTATTGTGACTACAGAAAATGTAAAATTAATCACCATGCGAAGTGACTCTCATGGTCAGTTTGTAAGTAGTCTGTTTAGGTTTTTATGTTGGTAACGCCACGTAGCGCTCCATATGAAAATCACTAACTGTGCTGTGTGAAGTCTGTGGCTGGTTGGCATTGTTGGAATAGTCGCTTTTGTAGTGTTGGGCAGTTGGATGTGAACAGCGCGTAGCGTTGAACAGTTGGAGGTGAGCCGCCAGTAGTGGTGGATGTGGGGAGAGAGATGGCAGAATTTTAAGAGCGGACGATCTGGACGTGTGTCCGCCAGAAAGAGTAAATTTGTAATACTGGATATGATGAACTGATATATATACACTCCTGGAAATTGAAATAAGAACACCGTGAATTCATTGTCCCAGGTAGGGGAAACTTTATTGACTCATTTCTGGGGTCAGATACATCACATGATCACACTGACAGAACCACAGGCACATAGACACAGGCAACAGAGCATGCACAATGTCGGCACTAGTACAGTGTATATCCACCTTTCGCAGCAATGCAGGCTGCTATTCTCCCATGGAGACGATCGTAGAGATGCTGGATGTAGTCCTGTGGAACGGCTTGCCATGCCATTTCCACCTGGCGCCTCAGTTGGACCAGCGTTCGTGCTGGACGTGCAGACCGCGTGAGACGACGCTTCATCCTGTCCCAAACATGATCAATGGGGGACAGATCCGGAGATCTTGCTGGTCAGGGTAGTCGACTTACACCGTCTAGAGCATGTTGGGTGGCACGGGATACATGCGGACGTGCATTGTCCTGTTGGAACAGCAAGTTCCCTTGCCGGTCTAGGAATGGTAGAACGATGGGTTCGATGACGGTTTGGATGTACCGTGCACTATTCAGTGTCCCCTCGACGATCACCAGTGGTGTACAGCCAGTGTAGGAGATCGCTCCCCACACCATGATGCCGGGTGTTGGTCCTGTGTGCCTCGGTCGTATGCAGTCCTGATTGTGGCGCTCACCTGCACGGCGCCAAACACGCATACGACCATCATTGGCACCAAGGCAGAAGCGACTCTCATCGCTGAAGACGACACGTCTCCATTCGTCCCTCCATTCACGCCTGTCGCGACACCACTGGAGGCGGGCTGCACGATGTTGGGGCGTGAGCGGAAGACGGCCTAACGGTGTGCGGGACCGTAGCCCAGCTTCATGGAGACGGTTGCGAATGGTTCTCGCCGATACCCCAGGAGCAACAGTGTCCCTAATTTGCTGGGAAGTGGCGGTGCGGTCCCCTACGGCACTGCGTAGGATCCTACGGTCTTGGCGTGCATCCGTGCGTCGCTGCGGTCCGGTCCCAGGTCGACGGGCACGTGCACCTTCCGCCGACCACTGGCGACAACATCGATGTACTGTGGAGACCTCACGCCCCACGTGTTGAGCAATTCGGCGGTACGTCCACCCGGCCTCCCGCATGCCCACTATACGCCCTCGCTCAAAGTCCGTCAACTGCACATACGGTTCACGTCCACGCTGTCGCGGCATGCTACCAGTGTTAAAGACTGCGATGGCGCTCCGTATGCCACGGCAAACTGGCTGACACTGACGGCGGCGGTGCACAAATGCTGCGCAGCTAGCGCCATTCGACGGCCAACACCGCGGTTCCAGGTGTGTCCACTGTGCCGTGCGTGTGATCATTGCTTGTACAGCCCTCTCGCAGTGTCCGGAGCAAGTATGGTGGGTCTGACACACCGGTGTCAATGTGTTCTTTTTTCCATTTCCAGGAGTGTACTATGACTTTTGAACACTATTAAGGTAAATACATTGTTTGTTCTCTATTAAAATCTTTCATTTGCTAACTAAGCCTATCAGTAGTTAGTACCTTCAGTAGTTAGAATCTTTTATTTAGCTGGCAGTAGTGGCGCTCTCTGTATTGCAGTAGTTCGAGTAACGAAGATTTTTGTGAGGTAAGTGATTCATGAAAGGTATAGGTTATTGTTAGTCAGGGCCATTCTTTTGTAGGGATTTTTGAAAGATTGCGTTGCGCTAAAAATATTCTGTGGCAGTTTAGTGTTGATCAGAATAAGTAAAGAAAGTAATGTCTGAGTACGTTCAGTTTTGCTCAGCTGTTTGAAAATCAAATAATGTAGAGGTTTACCAGCACAGTATTTCACTAATTTTACTAAGGGGATGTTTCAAGTTTAGTTAATGAACCTATCAATTTGATATCTGTGACATGCCGCCTGGCGGGTGGATGTGACAGCTAGGTACTAGTGATAAGATTTTTGACTTGGCGATATTTTCGTTGAGGAATATATTTTAACGATGTTTGAATCTCTCACCAACACACACAAGGACGACCATCATAATACGAGGGTCAGTCAAAAAGTAATGCCTCCTATTTTTTTTTCTACGTTTAATTGTCAGGAAATTTAAATGCAATTACATAGGTTGAAAACCACAACATTGAGGATCATTTTGTCATTTTTCAATGTAATCTCCGCCCATCTCTACAGTTTTGGTCCATCTTTGAACAAGGGCATGTATCCCAGCACGGTAAAAATCACAGCTCTGCTTCCTAAGCCATTGACGCACGAATGTTTTGACGGCCTCCTCATCTTCAAAATGAATCCCACGATGAGCTTCTTTTAGTGGCCCGAACAGATGGAAGTCTGATGGTGCCAGGTCAGGGCTGTATGGGGGATGAGGCAAAACTTCCCATCCAATTTTGACAATCTCGTCAGAGGTGTGACGACTGGTGTGTGGTCTTGCATTGTCATGCAAAAGAAGAACATCTGCCATTGATTTTGTTGGGCGAACTCGCTGAAGACGTGCTTTAAGTTTGTTGAGGGTTGTGACGTATTGAACAGAATTTATTGTGCATCCCTGCTCCAAAAAATCAACCAGAATCACACCCTCTGTATCCCAGAAAACTGTTGCCATAACTTTCCCTGCCGATCGCACAGTTTTGAATTTTTTCTTCCTCGGCGAGCTTGTGTGACGCCACTCCATTGACTGCCTCTTTGATTCGGGTTCAAAAAAATGCACCCATGTTTCGTCCCCGGTCACAATTTTTTTCAGAAACTCATCTCCCTCCAAACGGAAGCGCTGCAAGTGTTGGGAGGCTATTGTTTTCCTTGCCTCTTTATTCTGATCGGTTAACATTCTTGGATCCCACCGTGCACAAACTTTTGAGTACCCCAATTGTTTAATAATCGTGATCACACTGCCTTTACTAAGAGAAATAATGCGACACACTTCATCTGCAGTCACCCGACGGTCACCACGAATGATGTCATCAACTTGCTGAATGTTGTGTGGAGTCACTGCACTCACCGGCCTGCCGCTCCGCTTTTCGTCAGTCAACGGTGTTTGCCCTTCAGCTTCCTTACAACGACGAACCCATCGTCTAACAGTGCTGACATCCACTGTCACAACACCATACACCTTCTTCAGTCTTTCATGAATGCGTATGGGCATTTCACCTTCTGCATTCAAGAATTCAATCACACAACGCTGTCTCAAACGAACATCGATGTCGGCCATCTTACAAACTTCTGCTGTGCTGCCACCTGTTGACACAGAAAGTTACTACTGCAGTGGATTGCAGAAGAAGGTTTGAGGAATGGCGCCAAATTCAAATTTTTCACTTAACTTAATTTCTTTAAGTAGAAAAAAAATGGGAGGCATTACTTTTTGACCGACCCTCGTAAAATCAGATGCATTATCAAATTTGCAATGGGATCTGTAGTATTGACCTTATATTTACAACTTAGCAGTCCGTCAGGAGTCAAAAATCAGTTTAATATTCTAATCCTGTGATGCAGGATGTAACAGATAAGAAACGATATTTTTCTGCTTGGTGGAAGAATACTTAGAGAGAATATGCCCATGCCATAGTCCTGTACAGGATTTTCACAAGAAGTAACGATACTTTAGCGATGTGAAAAAGTGTTTATTGTCCGATTTCTTATGTCTTCGAAAACAGTTCGTTCGAACAGGAGGAATCTACATTTGACGTGAGAAATTCGAAGTGTACGGTTAACAACAACGCTGCCCCAGATTGGATAAAGTAGATGTTTTAAACTGGTAAGTCTGTGTCGGGCTGGCATTGTTTAGTGCTTTAAAAATCTAGTCACGACGCCAAATTCCCGACTGATAGCGATCTATGACATCTAGTCATGGCAACTTATTACTTCGGACTGGATCGTGGTTAAAGTGCGTCTTGTTTAGTGCTTCTCAGTACCTCACAGTGGTCTCTGCCTTGAGTAGGTATTTTTTGTTGTTGTTGCTACTGTCCTCTCACGTAGTAGACCCTGTTAGTAGACCCTGTCCTCCCTCCTCCTCTGTCCTGTTGGAGCAGAGCGATCCAGTCAACTTAGGAATTCTATAGCGTTTTAGAGAAGAAAATACACTTAGCAGACCTGTAGTAGTCAGAAACTCTACAACCGTTATGGTATAAACTCATGATGAAATTTGAAATTCCAACTATCGTTTCACACATCACCACTTCCAATCGTGACGTCAGATAATAACAGGTTTGGATTGTTTAACACAATTTCTCATAAAAAAACATAACACTGCTTTTTATGCATGCAAACTACTGTGCAGTGTCGATCTTTTTTTTATTTCGAGTAGTTTTAAACTGTGTGAAGTAAATTGTTTAGGCGCTATATTAACCATTTAATCAATATTTCACATGGCACATCTTCTTTGACAATACTTGTGACATCTTCAAGATGTGATACTCCACACCAGATTTAATAACTCCTGAAGCAGTTTGTGAAATGCAGCACAAGAAAGTGCGTCAGGAAGACTGGGGCAGTTCAGGGCCCATGACAGAATGAAATATCCCATGCTAGTTCCTATGCCATCTGCAAAGAAGTTCCAGCCCTCTCTCTTCGTATCCTTTCATATTTCTTTTAAGCATATTTCGAGTCAGCCTAGTTTTGTGACATAGTCAGTTTGTGTGTGCGAAGTAGCTACCACGTCTACCTCGGATCCGCTACGTCACGATCATGTGACTAGGAGTTAATTACTTGTTAACTTCAGCAGAATTTCTGGATCAATTTCGAGTCACGCATTTACTTTGGAAGGAATGCATCTTTCGCATGCGCCCGTACCAGCAGGTTGATTTATGCATACAGACCACTTGAGATGGCGATGGACACTGCCAGGAAGTGTTTTATTCGGGGAGAGCTTAGCTCGCTGCTACGTGTAGCTGCCAGCACGGACACTGGTGGTTCGAAGGCCTAGGCGCATAAGCCAGAGCGCACCGCTACTTCTCAGGCTGACGCCGCGCCGGTGTGGCGCGAACCGGGTGCGGACACGGGACCTGGAGTGCGCGGCCGAGGCAGTCTGCGCTGGTGGCGTAACGCGAGAAAGATTTTCAGATATGGTTAAGCGATCTGTAACGTTGTAATTACGTCTTTCCTTACGCAATCAGAATAGGAAAGCGCCGCAATTGTCTAAATATTCCACACACTGCAATCGATTTACTGACAAATTCTTTAAATAAAAGATACTCCACACACGGCCTCGTATCGCATAAATGGTTTGAGTAAACAATGTTACATTTCCTAAATTGTTTAAACATTATTGCATACATTACAATCGATTTCCCACCAAATTCTTTGCATAAATAAATAAACCATATTTTCTGAATTGTTTAAATGATATTCCATATACTGCAATCGATTTCACTCCAAATGGCCTATCAACCGAGTCTTTTTCCAGCGGGAGGAGAGGGGGAGGGCTGAGGGGTTTCCCAGAAGGGTGGGGGCTGATTTAATTAGCTAGTCAATCAAACTGATATCAAAAGTGTGCTTGTATCAGTGAGAGGAGGTCCCAGAGGGATGGGGGAGGAGGAGGGATAGGGGGGATGGATGGAGGAACAATAGGTTAAGTACCTATCAATCAAGAGAGAACAATAGGTTTGGCCATGAATTTATGCTTGCCCCTGAATGTGGACAACCTGCACTAACAAAATGGCTCATGTCCTTGTCACCCTACTATTCCAGACTACTCAATGCAGTGTTCGAAGAACCCCATCCATGCAACAAAGACCAGCTTGTTGCATGTGTTCGGGAGAAATGGAACTCATTCATACCTGAAGAGACATCAGTGCTCGCAGATTGTTTTGGCAGACGAACTGAAAAACGTCTTCGACGAAATCAAGCAACCATACAAAATACCGGTAAAGTGAAGAGATGAGTGCCCAAATCGTTCATTAAAATGTAGAAATGTGTATTTTTAGAAAAAAATTGTGAATAATAGTAATGTAAAAGAAACTTGATGGAGAAATTTCCCGTCCAACCTGTTTGAGGAGAAAGATTGTTCAAGGATCTTCCCATAAATAATGCTTCAAACTTTTTTAAGCTCTTAAAGTATAAGTAGGAAAACGTCCTTCAAGGTGCTTCAGATTTGATATTTCTTATAATAATTTAGACGATGGGTGAGCGTTAGTAAACCATCAAAATGGAGTCTATGCAAGACACTCATGCTGTAATTGAATTCGTGGTTGCAGAAAAGAAACTGTTGTGAGCACCCCTAAACGAATGTGTACAGGATACCGTAATGACGCTGTTAGTGGGGTACTGTTGGACTGTGGGTAAAGAAAGTGAAATAGTCAGGAAATGAAGAAACTGAGATCCATGATAGGTCGCATTCAGGACGTCCTGCTCCCTACATGGTGAATAGTGCGGATGCCGTTACTCGTGCACACCGGCGCATTACAAATCGGCAATTGGCTCTATAGCTCTCAGTGAAAGTTGGAAGAGTGTGCGCGATGACTGAGACTCTTGGAGGTTCAAAGGTGTGTTCAAGTTAGGTTCCATGAATTCTCACTACCGCTAGATTCAAGATCTTGACACTGTCACCACTAGAGTAAAAGAACAGCCATTTTATCTGAATTTTTGGAGCAGTTTAAGGTCTATGTAGAGCGTTTTCCGTCACAGATCGTTACAGGTGACAAAACATGGGTGCATCACATTGAGCCCAAAACAAAAAGGCAGTCTCTGGAGTGGCACCACCTGCAGTCATCAAACAGGAACAATTTCGACGATGGGAAACTCATGATGACTATCTTTGGGTCAACTGAAAAATGGGATACAACGTCATATTTAGTTTTTTTTTAATTTTCGAGCTGTAGATAATACGAGGTGCATTTAAGTTCTAAGGCCTCCGATTTTTTTTCTAATTAACTACTCACCCGAAATCGATGAAACTGGCGTTACTTCTCGACGCAATCACCCTGCAGACGTACACATTTTTCACAACGCTGACGCCATGATTCCATGGCAGCGGCGAAGGCTTCTTTAGGAGTCTGTTTTGACCACTGGAAAATCACTGAGGCAATAGCAGCACGGTTGGTGAATGTGCGGCCACGGAGAGTGTCTTTCACTGTTGGAAAAAGCCAAAAGTCACTAGGAGCCAGGTCAGGTGAGTAGGGAGCATGAGGAAGCACTTCAAAGTTGCTATCACGAAGAAACTGTTGCATAACGTTAGCTCGATGTGCGGGTGCTTTGTCTTGGTGAAACAGCACACGCGCAGCCCTTCCCGGACGTTTTTGTTGCAGTGCAGGAAGGAATTTGTTCTTCAAAACATTTTCGTAGGATGCACCTGTTACCGTAGTGCCCTTTGGAACGCAATGGGTAAGGATTACGCCCTCGCTGTCCCAGAACATGGACACCATCATTTGTTCAGCACTGGCAGTTACCCGAAATTTTTTTGGTGGCGGTGAATCTGTTTGCTTCCATTGAGCTGACTGGCGCTTTGTTTCTGGATTGAAAAATGGCATCCACGACTCATCCATTGTCACAACCGACGAAAAGAAAGTCCCATTCATGCTGTCGTTGTGCGTCAACATTGCTTGGCAACATGCCACACGGGCAGCCATGTGGTCGTCCGTCAGCATTCGTGGCACCCACCTGGATGACACTTTTCGCCTTTTCAGGTCATCATGCGGGATTGTGTGCTCAGAACCCACAGAAATGCCAACTCTGGAGGCGATCTGTTCAACAGTCATTCGGCAATCCCCCAAAACAATTCTCTCTACTTTCTCGATCATGTCGTCAGACCGGCTTGTGCAAGCCCGAGGTTGTTTCGGTTTGTTGTCACACGATGTTCTGCCTTCATCAAACTGTTGCACCCACGAACGCACTTTTGACACATCCATAACACCATCACCACATGTCTCCTTCAACTGTCGATGAATTTTAATTGGTTTCACACCACGCAAATTCAGAAAACGAATGATTGCACGCTGTTCAAGTAAGGAAAACGTCGCCATTTTAAGTATTTAAAACAGTTCTCATTCTCGCCGCTGGGGGTAAAATTCCATCTGCCGTACGGTGCTGCCATCTCTGGGACGTAGTGACAATGAACTTAGACTCATTTTAAAACAATGCGCATGTTTCTATCTCTTTCCAGTCCGGAGAAAAAAAATCGGAGGCCTTAGAACTTGAATGCACCTCGTAAATCGGTTGTCTTCTGTGACAAAGTGTCATAATCGTAAATAAAAATATATGAATATTAAGAGATATATATTGTGTATGCTTTTTATCGCTGGTAGTAATTTTAAACCATTTGTGTACCATTTTGAATTCTCTTTGTCTGATAGTGAGTCGTTCCAATTGCTATTTCCTCTGCAATTGATTTGTATCATGTAGTAAGTAGCTCAACTAAAGAATAGGATACTAGCACTAACAAAAAAAAAAAAAAAAAACAAAAAAAAAAGACATACACAACACTGGCTTCTTGTACCTCAGTTGAACTACGATGGTTGTATCCTATTCTTCAGCTGACCTATAAAGGTCAAATGAAGTACAGGATTCAAATTTTACGTTTACTGTTCTGTTCTTTAGCTGATACTGCTACTAGCGAAGGTGAAGGAACCCACATACGTAAAATTTGTAACCTGTGCTTCACTTGACCTGTACAAGTCAACTGAAGTGCAGGATACAACCCACGTATGTCAACTGAAATATTCCACCCCAGTGTTATCCATGTCGCTTTTTTTGCTTTCGCTAGCGCTAGTATCATAGCCTTTAGTTGATCTATATAGGTCAACAGAAGAATAGGATACTAAGACTTTCGGCTACGAAAAAAGTGATATATATAACATTACGTTCGAAATATGGATATACGTGGTATACATCCACGATATGTTTTCTCTGTACTACATTTCGTTGTTTGTCAACGTTCTTCCATGTCTTTGCAGTGCATCATCTGTTGTAACTTTTGACATCATTTTTCAAAGCCGATGAGTTGTATCCCATTCTTCAGTATTTCCCAACCATTTATGATAGTGATGGTGTCATTCTCGTAGATGTTTTGCAGAAAGGGTCAATCATTAATTCAGAGGCGTATGTGAAGACTCTGAACAAACTCAAAAACTGTTTCCGACCTGTTGGACTGACAAGAATCCAAAAGCAATCTTACACCAACAAGACAATACTCGTCCACACACAAGTCTCGTAACCAGGAAACACGTCTCCAAATTGGATTGGACATATTGTGTCATCATCCCTACACCCACACCTGGCACCCTTGGACTTCCATCTGTTTGGACCACTTACGGATTCTCTACATGGAACACATTTTGAAGACAGTGAGAGCATAATTCATGCAGTGATAACATGGCTACGAGCACAGGACAAGACCTTTTACCAGCAGGGAACGTACGATCTTACATATAGCTGGCGTAATGCTACATAAATTGATGGACAATATGTGTGTCATTACAGCTCTGTCGACGAAAAATCAAAAATGTTTTACTTGCAACATTTCGCTGAAACTTCCAGCTACTTCTCTACGTAGTCGCCGCTCCGAATTAGACATCTGTCGTAGTGTGATGCCAACTTTCCAATACCAAATGTTCAAATGTGTGTGAATTCCTAAGGGACCAAATTGCTGAGGTCATCAGTCCCTAAACTTACACACTACTTAAATTAACTTATGCTAAGAACAACAAAAACACACTGTGACGTCCCCTCTTCCCTTTTGTTGTCGCTGTTGATGTTGAGTCGCTACTGCTACAGCTCGGTCGGTGGAATGGAGACGTGACGCGCAGTGATGGTTGTCCCCGTCGGATAACGTGTAACAGCACCTGAAAATCTCTAAAGAAAATTATTCCTCGCGTAATGTATGAAAGTCCATTTGCGAGTCCGCACAGTCTTCTCAGTGATGCGAACTGCTGATTTTAATTGTCTGTTATGATTTTATGATGATTTGCTATGTCCGGTTAGTTAGTTATTGCAGTATTGAGTGAATCATTCATCACCGGCGTCTTTCACACCACTGAAGCGAGGAAAAATTCATTTGGTTCAGTATCAGTAGTTGTTGTTAGTTGCTAGGCAGAACTGTTCACTACGGCACGACGGCAAATCCAGAGATAATCTATAATGCGATCTGGCTTTCATGCGTCGTGATATTATTTCGGCAAAACACTCCTTTCAATGCTCACTGTTCATCAAGTCACTCTCTCAATTAAAATTTTCACAGTTAATTTTGATTATCAACTATCACACAGTTCAATTAATGATGGAGCCAATACGTGAGATTTCCATTACTGGCGAACAATTTTATTGTTCCTTCTTAGCAATTAGTGTATAATCATCACACCACATGCACACCGATGGATCAGATCAATTACAATTCTTTTCAGTTCGGTGATCGTGACAATTAAGACAACTTTTACAATCGACGTATTTGTATTATCTTCGTATGGTCGTATTAATGTTTCCTACTCCAGGCTAATCAGGTATTGCAGTCTTCGATACTATGTCCATTCTTCGTTGTAACTATTCACTTTGATGAAGGTTGAGTCCAACAATAATATCTCCAGTAATTAAAGTTCATTAACTCGTCGTACACTATCAGAATATCACTTCAGTTCAAGTTCTCAAGTCAGAATAACTGAGAACAAAGTCCGCGCATCTCTATCACACAATATTACTTTTTTTAAAAGAAGAAACAATCTCGTAGCGTTCCGTTTGTAGTACTATAACAAACAGTGCTCTCTCTCTCGACTTGATAGCTAGCAGGCTAGCAAGCGACTAACATTTCCATGATCGAGCATTGTTGATGCATTGAATTTCCTTTTCGCCGTGTTTACAACTCTCTTTCACAATAAATGTTATCTCTGACCGACATATTACTTTGGACTTACACTACTGGCCATTAAAATTGCTACACCACGAAGGTGACGTGCTACAGACGCGAAATTTAACCGACAGGAAGAAGATGCTGTGATATGCAAATGATTAGCTTTCCAGAGCATTCACACAAGGTTGGCGCCAGTGGCGACACCTACAACGTGCTGACATGAGGAAAGTTTCCAACCGATTTCTCATGCACAAACAGCAGTTGACCGGCGTTGCATGGTGAAACGTTGTTGTGATGCCTCGTGTAAGCAGGACAAATGCGTACCATCACGTTTCCGACTTTGATGAAGGTCGGATTGTAGCCCATCGCGATTGCGGTTTATCGTATCGTGACATTGCTACTCGCGTTAGTCGAGATCCAATGACTGTTAGCAGAATATGGAATTGGTGGGTTCAGGAGGGTAATACGGAACATCGTGTTGGATCCCAACGGCCTCGTATCACTAGCAATTGCGATGACAGGCGTCTTACACGCATGGTTGTAACAGATCGTGCAGCCTTGCCTCGATCCCTGAGTCAACAGATGGGGACGTTTGCAAGACAACAACCATCTGCACGAACAGTTCGACGACGTTTGCAGCAGCATGGACTATCAGCTCGGAGACCATGGCTGCGGTTACCCTTGACGCTGCATCACAGACAAGATCGCCTGCGATGGTGTACTCAATGGTGAACCTGGGTGCACGATTGACAAAACGTCACTTTTTCGGATGAATCCAGGTTCTGTTTACAGCATCATGATGGTCGCATCCGTGTTTGGCAACATCGCGGTGAACGCACATTGGAAGCGTGTACTCGTCATGGCCATACTGGCGTATCACCCGGCGTGATGGTATGAGGTGCCATTGGTTACACGTCTCGGTCACCTCTTGTTTGCATTGACGGCACTTTGAACAGTGGACGTTACATTTCAGATGTATTACGACCCGTGGCTCTACCCTTCTTTCGATCCCTGTGAAACCCTACATTTCAGCAGGATGATGCACGGCCGCATGTTGCAGGTCCTGTATGGGCCTTTCTGGATACAGAAAATGTTCGACTACTGACCTGGCCAGCACATTCTCCAGATCTCTCACCAATTGAAAACGTCTGGTCAATGGTGGCCGAGCAACTGGCTCGTCACAATACGCCAGTCACTACTCTTGATGAATTGTGGTATGGTGTTGAAGCTGCATGGGCAGCTATACCAGTACACGCCATCCAAGCTCTGTTTGCCTCAATGCCCAGGCATATCAAGGCCGTTATTACGGCCAGAGGTGGTTGTTCTGGGTATTGATTTCTCAAGATCTATGCACCCAAACTGCCTGAAAATGTAATCACATGTCAGTCCTAGTATAATATATTTGTCCAATGAATACCCATTTATCATCTGCATTTCTTCTTGTGTAGCTGTTTTAATGGCCAGTAGCGTAACTTTCGTCATACTGATTTGCAGTTATTACTAAGATGTACGATTACTAAGATTACTAAGTACGATACTGCGTGAAGAGTTTGACAGAGCACTGAAAGACCAAAGTCGAAACAAGGCCCCCGGAGTAGACAATATTCCATTGGAACTACTGACGGCCGTGGGAGAGCCAGTCCTGACAAAACTCTACCATCTGGTGAGCAAGATGTATGAAACAGGCGAAATACCCTCAGACTTCAAGAAGAATATAATAATTCCAATCCCGAAGAAAGCAGGTGTTGACAGATGTGAAAATTACCGAACTATCAGCTTAATAAGTCACAGCTGCAAAATACTAACACGAATTCTTTACAGACGAATGGAAAAACTAGTAGAAGCCAACCTCGGGGAAGCTCAGTTTGGATTCCGTAGAAACACTGGAACACGTGAGGCAATACTGACCTTACGACTTATCTTAGAAGAAAGATTAAGGAAAGGCAAACCTACGTTTCTAGCATTTGTAGACTTAGAGAAAGCTTTTGACAATGTTGACTGGAATACTCTCTTTCAAATTCTAAAGGTGGCAGGGGTAAAATACAGGGAGCGAAAGGCTATTTACAATTTGTACAGAAACCAGATGGCAGTTATAAGAGTCGAGGGACATGAAAGGGAAGCAGTGGTTGGGAAGGGAGTAAGACAGGGTTGTAGCCTCTCCCTGATGTTGTTCAATCTGTATATTGAGCAAGCAGTAAAGGAAACAAAAGAAAAATTCGGGGTAGGTATTAAAATTCATGGAGAAGAAATAAAAACTTTGAGGTTCGCCGATGACATTGTAATTCTGTCAGAGACAGCAAAGGACTTGGAAGAGCAGTTGAATGGAATGGACAGTGTCTTGAAAGGAGGATATAAGATGAACATCAACAAAAGCAAAACAAGGATAATGGAATGTAGTCTAATTAAGTCAGGTGATGCTGAGGGAATTAGATTAGGAAATGAGACACTTAAAGTAGTAAAGGAGTTTTGCTATTTGGGGAGCAAAATAACTGATGATGGTCGAAGTAGAGAGGATATAAAATGTAGGCTGGCAATGGCAAGGAAAGCGTTTCTGAAGAAGAGAAATTTGTTAACATCCAGTATTGATTTAAGTGTCAGGAAGTCATTTCTGAAAGTATTCGTATGGAGTGTAGCCATGTATGGAAGTGAAACATGGACGATAAATAGTTTGGACAAGAAGAGAATAGAAGCTTTCGAAATGTGGTGCTACAGAAGAATGCTGAAGATTAGATGGGTAGATCACATAACTAATGAGGAAGTATTGAATAGGATTGGGGAGAAGAGAAGTTTGTGGCACAACTTGACCAGAAGAAGGGATCGGTTGGTAGGACATGTTCTGAGGCATCAAGGGATCACCAATTTAGTATTGGAGGGCAGCGTGGAGGGTAAAAATCGTAGAGGGAGACCAAGAGATGAATACACTAAGCAGATTCAGAAGGATGTAGGTTGCAGTAGGTACTGGGAGATGAAAAAGCTTGCACAGGATAGAGTAGCATGGAGAGCTGCATCAAACCAGTCTCAGGACTGAAGACCACAACAACAACAACTAAGATGTTTGATAGCTAATTCAAAATAACCTTACTTTCTTTCCAGCTTTATATCATGACAGGGTCAGTAATTATTGAAAAACTTTAAGGTGTTATTTTATTGTCAAAGTTGTTGTACCTGTCAGGATAACACTGTTCCCTACTTTAAATTATCATAACATTCTTATTTGGGTTTTCGGGCTTCTTGGGGTGTTACAACACCCATACCTGAGGAAGGACACAAACTTTCGGCGGGAGGGGCCGCACAATCCGTGACATGGCATCTCAAACCGCGGGGCCACTCCGCCCAGCACCAACTCTCCAATACTCTCATCATAGAAGGCAGGCACTTGTTACATCTGCCAACTCCCTACGCACATCTGCAGCTCGTTGTCTGTGCCAAAATGCTGTCCTCATAGCCAGTGATACATGTGAGCGAAGAGATGAAAATCGGAGGGAGCCAAGTTGGGGCTGTATGGTGGGAAGCTTCCCACGGAAAACGCTGCAGGAGCGTGTTCATTGCCCCTGCAATATTTGCAGCCGAGAATTTTATTGTCAGGAAGAAGGAAACTCATGACAGTTACTTTATTTGGACTCTATGAAATCAGGCGAAACCCCTCAGCATGACCTCACATTTGGCAGCAGACACAATTTTCTAGGCATCTTTATACGTGCTCACTGTGCTGTCAAAACTGAAAAGTGCGACGTGGCATACTAGAGACACTGTGCAACATATCTGCGCAAAACTTGGTTTAGTCATTTTCCAGTCAAGTGTTTGCTGATGTGTTCAGGAGATGTCAGGCTGCTCTTATCAAAAAGGGACATCATTTTGAACATCTACTGTATATAAGGGTAAGCTTAAGTTAATCAATTCTGCGTAACTCAGGGGAAGCGCGCGCGCAGCCAACGACCGGCTGCTTAGTGTTCGAGAGTCGAACGCGGCGGCGACCGGAAGATGTGTTGGTGACCTGCGGACCCCCCCCCCCCCCCCCCCCCCCCGGACGTCTTTCGTTGAGTCACCGTGTATTTCGGATTGGGGAGATCATATAATACGAGATGGTTGTCCACTAATTCAATAAGTTTCCCGTCATTCATGTATTCATGTTTATGATGATAAAATAGTGCACAACAGCTCAACGATCTGACAGTTTCGCGGCCGCGAAGTGAGAAATACGGCGATCACGGTACGGTTTCGGCGAGAGCACGGTTTGTACTGTGAACGTCACGCGACTCACGCCACGGGCGAGTGTGAACAATCCTACTACAATACTTTCAGGCGGAATCAAAGGCTGATCAGCGCACAGTTGCGTCACTAGTGTGTGTGAATCCACCATGTGTCACAACCAAGGGACGTGCTCAGAAGGGGCCCATGTATGCTTGTATCGTTTCAGCAATGGTAGCCAACAATAGAATCAGAAGGTAAATTATTTACGTCTTGAAACTGATGCTCGTATTTATTATTCTGTTGACAAATCGACAATGTTATTCCTCACAGTATGGGTTGATGGTACACTAACTTTAATAGCCATCAGCGAAAAAATCTATAAATAAGAAAAAGCTAAGAGAGAAGTTAGCATGTAGATACTAACCAAGTGAAGCAATCTGTTGGCATGCACAAAGCAGAAATCGTGAGACAGATGTTATTAACCTTTATCAGAGGAAAGAAATGAAAGAATTATTATGTTGTTTTAGAAAGT
The DNA here is from genome assembly GCF_023864345.2 of Schistocerca serialis cubense. Lineage (NCBI taxonomy): Eukaryota > Metazoa > Arthropoda > Insecta > Orthoptera > Acrididae > Schistocerca > Schistocerca serialis. The sequence goes on along the minus strand of NC_064646.1, from coordinate 211,945,590 downwards.
CGGGTTGCAGATATGTCATCTCCGTAACATTTTTGCTCCAACTACACAATCTCTTGACGACACGCGCCACTCTCCGTTGGATCTTCTCTATCTATTCAATATGGTAAGCATTCAAGCCTGGTGAGCAGTATTCAATAATCGATCTTACAGGAGTTTTTTTAAAGTAACATCGCTCTTGGATAAATTAGATTTATTTAAGATTCCACCAATGGATCTCAGTCTGGCATCTGATTTTCCTGCAGTATGTTGAAAGTCGTGGTTTTACTTTGGGTCTCTCCAAACCGTACTTGTTAGGCGTCTTACTGTTGTTACTGTTTCCGATAGCCTGTCGCAAATAGAGTTATTGACTAGTAATGGATTTCTTCGCCTGTATATGCACAATGTGTTATATTTATTTATGTTCACAATCAGCTGCCACTCCCTGCATCAGTCTTAGACTCTTCGCAGGTCTTCCTGAATTTTTGTATCATAAACAGTAACGGCCTTAAAACACTCACGAAATTTGCATTATATTTATCCATTTCATACGGTTTTTAATACAGCATGTACAGTCCTATCTGCAAGGAAGTGGTGAATCCAGTCACTAATGTGGTATGCTCGTAACCTATTATGTTCATTAAGTGACAGCGAAGTTTAATACACTTTACATTTAATCTGGAGACAGAACGAACTACAGCGAGGTGACAAAAGTCATGGAATATCTCCTGATATCGTGCCTGACCTCCTTTTTCCAGGGGTAGTGCAGCACAAGTCGTTGGAAGTCTCCAGCAGAAATCTGGACCCATGCTGCTTCTACAGCCAGTGCAGTGTTTTGTGCACGAACTGACCTCTCGATCACGCCCCATATATGTTCGACGGGATTTCTGTTGTGTGATCTGACTGGTCAAACCATTCACTCGAAATGCCCAGAATGCTCAATAAACCAATCACGAACAGTTGTGACTTGGTGACGTGGCGCATTGCCATCCATAACAATTCTCTCATTGTTTGGGAATATGAAGTCCGTGAATGGCTGCAAATGTTCTACAGGTAGCTGAATGTAAACATTTCCAGTCAATGATTGGTTCAGATGGATCAGAGGGTCAGTCCATTCCATGTATTCATGCAAACCATTAGGGAGCCACCACAGGTGTGCAAAGTGCTTTGTTGACACGGTGTGACCAAGCTAGTTCTTTCATTGGTTGTTTTGTGGCAGCTGCTCGGTAAACAGTTCAATCACTCTGTTATTCTGATCCAGCTGCTTTCACCTCTTAAGTAGCGTCGTGTGCAAGGGGGAGGGTGTATCGTAAAGTTCTAATTATCACCCTTAATCAGAATATGATGGAGATTTTGTGACAATTTGTTCTTGTTAATTCTTTTCTGCGTAGTCACCGTGCAGATTTGTGCCTTCTCCCTAGCGTTTTTTGACCTTCTGAATGCTTTGATTGTCGATATCTGCAGTTTTTGCCTTAAACCACTCTTCCATTTTGTTAAGAATGCCATGTGCATTGTCAAATAGTCTGTGACCACACAACGGATTCTTCATTTCTGGGAACAAAAAAAGGCACTGGCACCCACTTGAACCTCTTGATGACGGCTGTATGAATTCATTTTGGAAAAAAAAAACATCTGCTGGAAGTTATCCTAAATAGTGCTTAGAAGCCATGTATTTTTTTCATGTTTTTGATTTTACTCTTTAACCAGGCAGAAGCTGCAAGATCTCAAAGGCACACAGTCTTGTTTTCTCAACAGAAACTTACAACAAATGAGTTGGTATGTTGTCATCCAGAAGACAAACTACACTATAGAGCATACCATGGCATTTCTGATTCTTATGCAGAACATTGCTGTAGTTACTTCCAATGATGGTTCGACCATTGCCCATGTAATCTGCAAGGATGGCTCAATGACCGTCTCAAAAAATGAAGAGTTAGATGTTCCCAGCTGACTTTTGCATTTCGTCTTTTTGGGAAAGGGGGAATCGGCATGCTTCCATTCCATGCTCATGGTTTTCTTCTTTGGATCATACTGATAGATCCATGATTCATCCGTAGTTTCCAGATGATCAAATAAATCGTCCATACCTGTTGCACAATCATCAACATGCCTTGGAAACGGGTTAGCAAAATGTGGAACCCACTGTGCAGACACCTCAGACTTGTGCAGTTTGTCATTAATAATTTTCCACTCACTGCCACAACTGAAATGGATTTCATTCATGATCATTTGGATGGTTGCTTGTGTGTCTTCCAGGATTAACTGCTCCATTTTCTTTACTGCAACGACATAGTCTGTCACAGATGGTCTACCAGGTCTTGGCTCTTCTGTCAGGGCCATGTGACCCCTTTGCAAATTCATTTTCCACCTCACAGTAATATTATAAGATGGGCAGCCATTTTCATAAACAGCTGACATATTGTAATGGATTTCCCGGGCATTTTTACCCTTCAAATGCAGGAACTTTAGCTCTCTACAAACCACAGTTTTCTCCATGTTACACTTCAGTCACTGCTGGCACCCACTTTAACATCTTGATGACCGCTATATAAATTCATTTTGGGGAAAAAATCTGCTGGAATTTATCCTAAATAGTGCTTAGAAGCCATGTAATTTTTTCATGTTTTTGATTTTACTCTTTAACCAAATTTTGGGTACATGCCAGATTTGGTACAGTGGACAGTAAGGGAAATTGAACTAATTTTAAGTAAGTGCACTTTTGGCTACAGAGAAAATAGTTCTAAATTTAAAAGGTAGAGGGAATATGGGAAAAGAGGTACACATATGGTTAAAATTAACAGTACACTTCTTTAAAATGACAATTTCTTTAGAGTAATATGCCACAAAAAGTTGCAAGTAGGTTTATGTGTATTTTACAAAAGGAAATCCACAGAGCAGTTCTTTCCTTTATTGAGACACAAGTGGACTCTGCATTTCTCGCACATAACAGAAGATTTATGCTTGCAGAAGGGGTGCTTGCTTCTCTGTCTAACTTCAACAACAGCTGGCCTGTATCCAACACTATCTCTCCAGACATCTGGTACAGGGATATTGACTCATGGGCCCTCTTTTTTTTTTTTCCTTTGAAAATTCGTCCTCTAATTTGTCTGCTGATGGCATTCCTCCTTTTAGTGGGTCAGCTGCTAGGTTGCAAAGAGACTCATCAACTTCACATCAGAAACTTAGCAGATACATTACTCCCTGTATAGGAATACCATTAATTTTTCAGTCTCTACACAACCCTTGCCAGTAGCTACATCGATGAAGTAGAAAAAAAAAAAACCCAAATAAAACTTCCTAGATCTTAGAGAGATTTGATAATACCTGATGTGGCCATCTAGATGGTCTACTTCCTCCATGAATTTGTTATGAGTTGTAACCATTCTAGGGCAAGTGATCTCAATCTGCTGAGACCTATTTCACCAAAAACTTGTACAGTGTTGAGAGTTGAGAGGGAGAGCAGATTTAAAAGTTGATGCAAGACATACCCCTCAATTATCCAACCAGTTTACAGTCCTAGTATTTACCCCATCAATAGTTCTTTCTTTTTCCTCACAAGGACCACACCCTTTCTTTTTCATCTCTCTATCAGATGACAAGTGTAAACCTGGGAATAGTCATAGTCAAATAGTTCCTACAGAATGGAAACCAATATTTGACAGAATCACTGACAAAGCTGGTGATGTGTACCAGCTGTCAAAGTAAAGTCAGAGTTTTTTTCATTGCAAAACAAGTGTTCTATCAATTGTAAAACATCACTGAAGTTTGCTCCAATGCCAGGAAGCATCGGAGTATTTAGTATGCGGCCTGTATAGATCTCAAAATTGTGAACTAGGTGCTTATTGTCACAAGGATCAACAATATATATACACACACTCATGGGGTTTCACTGGATTGTACTGCTTTAGTGAAGATGAACCTTTGAAGGACACAATCTGTTCATCAACACACAGAATTGATTCCTCAATAGGAATTTCTTTAAACTTATTTTTAAGAATGTTAACTAATGAGTAGGTCTTATAAAGCCTATCTCTGTTGGGGTCATTCTGTAGAGGCATGTGATCATTGTTATTGCAGTGTAAATTTTACTTTAGTTCCTCCCATCTGTTATGTGACATAAGATGTGCTACCTTTTGTACTTGAGGGTTTCCATTCCTTCCTACTCCTAGGTACACCATAAATGCTCATATAGATACATATGCCCATAAACTGCTCTATTTCCTTCTCTGAGGTATTCAAAAGCTTGTTCAGATTTTTTTGGACACTATACAAGTTTGATTGAGTGACAATTAAAGTTATAAGATACTCATAAAAAATATTTGCAGTAGTTGATTGGAGACTGAAGTATATGTTGATTACCTAAATCTAATGTTGGTTGTGAAGGTTTCTCACTTTTAGTGAAGCCAACTTCAAGCACAAGTGGTGCTTTTACTTTGGTGCTCTTCTTTTCTGTGGCTGGAGCTGTAGATGGTGCAGGGCCATCCTCTTCATCTTCACCTGGTCATCATTGGAGCTGGCTTCATTGTTCTCTGAAACAAAATAAACTCACTATTACCTTGTTTTATTCAAAAGTCATTGATTTATGCTGACTATTATATAACATATAGCTCTAGTCATTTTGTCTTAGGTTGTTGTTGTTGTTGTGGTCTTCAGTCCTGAGACTGGTTTGATGTGGCTCTCCATGCTACTCTATCCTGTGCAAGCTTCTTCGTCTCCCAGTACCTTCGACCATAGATACTAATAGACTGGGCAAGCAGTGCGGCGGCTATACATCTGGCGTGGCTGCAACATAGAATCACGTGACTGTTGGCAGAACGTCGGCGGGAGTTCAAGGCAGCATTCTGATTCCTGATTTCACTTCCAGTATTTCTCAGTGGATTTCCTGCTAACTTCACCATATTAAATGTAGCTTATGTAAACACAGCTAGAAGTGATAAATTATTGCGTAACCACTGTACAAATTTAGTTTTACAGCCATTACTTCACAATGAACTTTGTGAACTGCTGAAACACTTTCGATGTTCGGCAATATATTCGCCGCGAATATTTCAGTGTTACCAATTATGAGATGCATTCTCTACTCACAATACGCGTTATGCACTGCATAAAATGTAAATATTGCGTGTGTGTGTTTTAGTGCCTTCGTTGTAGAAAGTGTTATAGACTTCATAAATCGGCATAAACAACGAAACCTGTAACGTAAACACACGTGTTCACATCGAATGTAACGAACTCAATTGTGTCGTTCACTCACAAAACGTAAAGCAGTTTCATTTGAAAGCTCTTTTTTGGTTTAAACAGTTTTTTTCGTAGATGTATCAAATAACATATCTACAAAATCAGTAACTACTTACATGAATACTTGTTCCACAGATCATGAATACGATAACTCACAATGATGTATCAGTTTAATGAAAGGTAGACCTATCAGTACATGACAATTCTTCCAATCACTTATTTATACCTAAAAAATCGTATACTGAGTAGGAGCTGTCATTCATAGATTCTTTTAGTTTGATTTTAAATGCTGGTTGGCTATCTGTCAGGCTTTTAATGCTTTTTGGTAAATGACCAAAGATTTTTGTAGCAGCATATTATTTATCCCATACATTACAGCTTATTATATGGAAACTAACATAGGCCATACAACTACATTTTTGCAAATGGTATTCAGTATTTGTTTCTGATATTTGTATGTTTTGTAACTGGGAAGTACAAAATAAAACTAAACCCTGATGAGAAATCAAACCCCTAACTTGTTTTTGCAAATTGTTCTCTAAAATAATACCAGCATAATTCATCCCTTTTTGTACCAAAGTCAGATTTAATCCAGGATAGTAAAAATCATCCTTTCTTCTTATGTAGTAGCAATGCACATTGCCATTGCTTTTGGAGTGGGAAGGGTTATTGGTAATAAATCTCTCTCTCTCTCTCACACACATACAATCTTCCTTTCACGCCAATCACCTACCACCCTACCTAAAACCTCTTTCCAGCTTCACCCTGACCCACAACTTCTTCACTTTTGAAGGCCAGACATACCAACAATTAAAGAGAACAGCCATGGGTACCAGGATGGCCCCCTCGTACGCCAACCTATTCATGGGTTGCTTAGAGGAAGCCTTCTTGGTTACCCAAGCCTGCCAACCCAAAGTTTGGTACAGATTTATTGATGACATCTTCATGATCTGGACTCACAGTGAAGAAGAACTCCAGATTTTCCTCTACAACCTCAACTCCTTTGGTTCCATCAGATTCACCTGGTCCTACTCCAAATCCCATGCCACTTTCCTTGATGTTGACCTCCACCTGTCCAATGGCCAGCTTCACATGTCCATCCACATCAAACCCACCAACAAGCAACAGTACCTCCATTACGATAGCTGCCACCCATTCCATATCAAACGGTCCCTTCCCTACAGCCTAGGTCTTCGTGGCAAACGAATCTGCTCCAGTCCGGAATCCCTGAACCATTACACCGACAACCTGACAACAGCTTTCGCATCCTGCAACTACCCTCCCGACCTGGTACAGAAGCAAATAACCAGAGCCACTTCCTCATCCTCTCAAACTCAGAACCTCCCACAGAAGAAACACAAAAGTGCCCCACTTGTGACAGGATACTTTCCGGGACTGGATCAGACTCTGAATGTGGCTCTCCAGCAGGGATACGACTTCCTCAAATCCTGCCCTGAAATAAGATTCATCCTTCATGAAATCCTCCCCACTCCACCAAGAGTGTCTTTCCGCCGTCCACCTAACCTCTGTAACCTGTTAGTTCATCCCTATGAAATCCCCAAACCACCTTCCCTACCCTCTGGCTCCTACCCTTGTAACCGCTCCCGGTGTAAAACCTGTCCCATGCAACCTCCCACCTCCACCTACTCCAGTCCTGTAACCCGGAAGGTGTACACGATCAAAGGCAGAGCCATGTGTGAAAGCACCCACGTGATTTACCAACTGACCTGCCTACACTGTGATGCATTCTATGTGGGAATGACCAGCAACAAACTGTCCATTCGCATGAATGGACACAGGCAGACAGTGTTTGTTGGTAATGAGGATCACCCTGTGGCTAAACATGCCTTGGTGCACGGCCAGCACATCTTGGCACAGTGTTACACCGTCCGGGTTATCTGGATACTTCCCACTAACACCAACCTATCCGAACTCTGGAGATGGGAGCTTGTTCTTCAATATATCCTCTCTTCCCGTTATCCACCAGGCCTCAATCTCCACTAATTTCAAATTGCCGCCTCTTATACCTCACCTGTCATTCAACATCTTTGCCTCTGCACTTCCGCCTCGACTGACATCTCTGCCCAAACTCTTTGTCTTTAAATATGTCTGCTTGTGTCTGTATATATGTGGATGGATATGTGTGTGTGTGCGAGTGTATACCCGTCCTTTTTTCCCCCTAAGGTAAGTCTTTCCGCTCCCGGGATTGGAATGACTCCTTACCCTCTCCCTTAAAACCCACATCCTTTCGTCCTTCCCTCTTTCCTGATGAGGCAGCAGTTTGCTGCGAAAGCTTGAATTTTGTGTGTATGTTTGTGTTTGTTTGTGTGTCTATCGACGTGCCAGCGCTTTCGTTTGCTTCGAACAGATGCGTGTGTGCGCAGTAGGCTTGAAATCTTTTCGTTTCTCTGCCTGTATCCACATCTGCCTGCGCCCTTCATCCTTTGGAAACCTATACGAAAGAGAAAAAGCAGCTTTGTAGCTTACCATTTCAAGAAATATATACGATTGCAATGTGCGCCTGGATACACACACAGCACTTCAAACCGCCAATTTACGTAACTGTGGCGTTCTGGATAAGGATATGATACACACAATAGTTTATCAGTATTCAAGAAATGCCGCTAAATTATACTAATAATACTTACACGTGAAATTTAATGTTACTTCCCTTCACAAAACGCTCGTACAACCATAAGCACAACAGGATACCACCATTGTTTTGCCAATAGTCACCTGGTATAGCAGTAGAGATGTTGGTGCCACGAAATATACGTCATGACCAGTCTACCAATATCTATGGTCGAAGCCCAGTACCTACTGCAACCTACATCCCTCTGAATCTGCTTAGTGTATTCATCTCTTGGTCTCCCTCTACGATTTTTACCCTCCACGCTGCCCTCCAATACTAAATTGGTGATCCCTTGATGCCTCAGAACATGTCCTACCAACCGATCCCTTCTTCTGGTCACGTTGTGCCACAAACTTCTCTCCTCCCCAATCCTATTCAATACTTCCTCATTAGTTATGTGATCTACCCATCTAATCTTCAGCATTCTTCTGTAGCACCACATTTCAAAAGTTTCTATTCTCTTCTTGTCCAAACTATTTATCGTCCATGTTTCACTGCCATACATGGCTACACTCCATACAAATACTTTCAGAAATGACTTCCTGACACTTAAATCTATACTCGATGTTAACAAATTTCTCTTCTTCAGAAATGCTTTCCTTGCCATTGCCAGTCTACATTTTATATCCTCTCTACTTCGACCATCATCAGTTATTTTGCTCCCCAAATAGCAAAACTCCTTTACTACTTCAAGTGTCTCGTTTCCTAATCTAATTCCCTCAGCATCACCTGACTTAATTCGACTACATTCCATTATCCTCGTTTTGCTTTTGTTGATGTTCATCTTATATCCTCCTTTCAAGACACTGTCCATTCCATTCAACAGCTCTTCCAAGTCCTTTGCTGTCTCTGACAGAATTACAATGTCATCGGCGAACCTCAAAGTTTTCATTTCTTCTCCATGGATTTTAATACCTACTCCGAATTTTTCTTTTGTTTCCTTTACTGCTTGCTCAATATACAGATTGAATAACATCAGGGAGAGGCTACAACCCTGTCTTACTCCCTTCCCAACCACTGCTTCCCTTTCATGTCCCTCAACTCTTATACCTGCCATCTGGTTTCTGTACAAATTGTAAGTAGTCTTTCACTCCCTGTATTTTACCTCTGCCACCTTTAGAATTTGAAAGAGAGTATTCCAGTCAACATTGTCAAAAGCTTTCTCTAAGTCTACAAATGCTAGAAACGTAGGTTTGCCTTTCCTTAATCTTTCTTCTAAGATAAGTCATAAGGTCAGTATTGCCTCACGTGTTCCATTGTTTCTACGGAATCCAAACTGATCTTCCCCGAGGTCGGCTTCTACTAGTTTTTCCATTCATCTGTAAAGAATTCGTGTTAGTATTTTGCAGCTGTGGCTTATTAAACTGATTGTTCAGTAATTTTCACATCTGTCAACACCTGCTTTCTTTGGGATTGGAATTATTATATTCTTCTTGAAGTCTGAGGGTATCTCGCCTGTTTCATACATCTTGCTCACCAGATGGTAGAGTTTTGTCTTAGGTATTAGGCAACAAATTATTACAATTTTGCTGTTAGTTGCTAACTATTGTAGGTTAATTTAGTTAAGTTACGTTTTAGAAATAAAGTGTAGAACTGAATTACCTCCAAATAAGGGTGTCTTGTCCCTTTTGTCACAGTCAAGTGTGTAATCTGTGTCCTCATGGGAGTCATTCACCAAACTATCTTCACTCACATCAGGAGGTACAAATGGCATTTTGTTGTGATGTATTCTTAGCCTACAATGTGACTTCTGAAAAGCGTAAACTTCATTGTACAAATTATATGCATTAATTCATCAGTTCCCAGTGTGCCATATTTGGCACAGACATTGAAAATAGTAGTTTTACAATTTATGCCCACTGTGACAAATTTGGCACAAACCTAAAAAACCTCATAAAATTACATGCTCACTGAACTACCAGATTTAAGTATAACAAATCAAAGACATGATTATAATACAAGAACCAGTGCTAATCTGCTCTTACAACAGAACAGAGTAGGGAAAACAAGCAGGAGTCATACCTATATTGCAATCAAAATATATAACAAAGTATGTAAACATGTCAGAAGCATGCCAGTTAAATCATTTAAGAAAAACTGCAGAGCTTCTTGCTAGTTAACTTCTTTTATTCTTTAGAAGAATTTTTAGGAACGCCAAATCCAATATTGTAAATAATGTGCATATGTATTTTGTAATATTTATAAGTTAATGTACTGACAAAGTCTATTGGATATGCAAATACTGAACAACTAATAACAATCTGACTCTGAACCTTTATGTCTTGTTTATCTGAACACCACCTATAGAACCTCAGGTGGTGTTGGTTACCTACACTGACTGAAGCCGACATAAGCATTTCACCCTCAGTTTGGTCTATACATATAGGAAGGATACAAAAAAAAAGTTCACAGATAGATTTCTACACTCACATATGATATATCCAAGTGTAAATTACCCATAAATGATCATGTTCAGACAAAACATACTGGAAAGGACATCTCTACAAAAGTGTACGTATTGCAATCATACTGCAAATATTCAGTACTGCATGTGTGAAAATTATTCAGCTCAACTCTACATTATAAACTCAAAATGAAATTTTAGACCTGTATCTTCTTCAACAACGCATACACTAAACATAACAAAATGACTTGGATGTTATATTCATGATTTTTGCTAAGTGGAAAGTATAAAGTGAACCTACAATTATTGGCAAGTATAATTGACAGTTTTCCAGTGATGCTGTGACTGTCTTGTCCAGACTGTTTTCATGTTGAACGCAGATTCTTTACAGATCACGTTAAAAATGTGTGGTGAAATAAATTTACTAATTTTAGACCTCTGGATAGAAAGAAATTTGGCAACACACTAACCATACATCGATTTGTCACTCTTAGGAAAGTCTGTTCCATATTCGGTTTAGTTATGGAACCTCTAAACCTAAAACTGTGACATTCAGTGAGACAATGAGCACCCATACATATTTGAATTGGTTGAACACAAAACATGCATCAAAACTTTACAGAAACATGTTGAAACATAGTAATGAAAGTACCAAACATATGGATATTATGCTAGAGGATGAACATAAAATCAGTGAAAGGCAAGTAAAAATGGGCATAAAAATAGCTCTGAATGGACTGTATTACCACTTTTATTAATTCAAAGAAATAGCTGTAAGGCTTCTTAAGTATTCTGTTTCATCGAAAGCACATAGGTCTATCAACATATGATTTATGGCGAAAACAGTTCTTGTCGCCTATATTGTGGCACAAGGTTGTAGTCTTGAACACCAGACCAGAGTGAAACACCAAATTTGATAAAGCTCTTGTATCAGTTTGTAATTGTAAAATGTGATTTAATGAAGTAACATATCAACAAATACACTGGAGTACAAAACTGAAGGACAAAAGTAACTTTTGCATTATGTGTCACTGCCAAGTAATGTAGCTTCATGAAACTTGCACCATACATAAAAAGAACTGTTACAGCACAGTACAGAAAGTTACTGAAAGAAATCAGAAAGTTACTGAAAGAAATACACCATGAGAGCAACAGTTATGACACTTTTATTCAAAGACAGTAATTGTACCAAAGTCACCATGATTCATAATGGGCCATGGACATTAAAGAGGAGGGATATGCTTCTTAATAGGATATGTGACCATCAAAAATGGCAATGAATACTATGCTACACACTCCCACGCTAGCCACAATGTTGGTAAGGAGCTCTGTGGTAGGTTGTACCAGTTCTCCACTGTCGTGGTTGATTACGGTTAGATGGCCATTGGTGCATGTGTATGTCTTGCAGTACATCTCCATGATGCCTCCAACACATGCAAAATGCAATTTAAGTTGGGGGAGCAGATGGTCAGTCTGTTCACCAAATATCCTCCTGTTTCAAGATGTACTCCACCTATGCTGTTTCATGTGGTCACACTTTGCCATCAATAAAAATGAAGTCACAGCTGAATGCACCTCTGAAATGTCACATATGGGAAAGGAGTACAGAGTCACAATAAGGTTGACAATAAGGTGTGTTAACATTGAGGTGAACAGGATGCCCCAGACACCAGCAAAGTCTCACATGAGTGTTGTTCCAGTTGATGCTATTGGTAGGTAGGGTTACACTACACATGGCCTCCACCTTAATAGGAAGGGGAAAGATAAGTTAGCTTCTCTATTTGCAGATACTGTAAGGGGGGCCACAGTCACACAAGGGGTGATCCCTGTAGTTATTGGGACCAGGCAGACAGGCTTTTTAGGTTAAAGCCAAATTCTAGACAGACAACAACCAAGGAAAATAGAAGAAAAGAAACTTCATGCACAGCAAATAGGGATAAAGCTAAGGGTGGTATCAATTTACTTCACCAAAATATCAGGGGAGTAGATGACCTGATAATGTGTTTAGATGATCTCAAAAATAAGAATGAGATTGATATACTTTGTCTGTCTGAGCACCATGTAACTGTGGGGATGGAAAATGTCGGTATAAATGGGTATAATTTAGCATCTTACACTTGTAGATGTAGTATGGATAAAGGAGGAGTTGCTATTTTCATAAAACAAGGGTATAAATACAGAACTGTTGAAGTAAGCAAATTTTGTGTTGATCAGCACTTTGAGGTTTGTGCATGTCAACTTCAGCTAGATAATGTTGTGTTGATAGTAGCACTAGTGTACAGGTCTCCACTAGGAGATTGGGAGCTATTCATAAAAAAGTTCAACTCCCTATTATGCTGTCTGTCAGACAAATAGAAGAAGTTATTAATCTGTGGTGATTTCAGATTTAACTTTCCAAGCAATTGTAATAGGAAACGTGAACTAGAAGTGTTGTTAACAACATATAACTTAGAATCAGTGATCAATATCCCTCCACTTATAGCTCAGGACAGTAGTACTCTTAAGATAATGTATTTGTACAGCAAGAGGATGTAGAACAAACACATGCTTTCCCTGTGGTAAATGGATTATCTGACCATGATGCACAACTGATTAACTTACAAAACCTAACAGGGTGTACACTTCAGAAACCATTAAGTAAAAGTGTGAGGGTGCTCAACCCGGTATCTATAGATCACTTCAGAGAAAGTTTAGGAAATGTAAACTGGGAAGATGTATACAATGAGCCAAATGCTAATGATAAATGTAGCATATTTCTTGATAAATTTATATCCCTATTTGAACATTGTTTTCCAAAGAAAATTACTAAATGTAAGACCACAAACTTTTCAAAGAAACCTTGGATTACTACAGGTATTAAAGTGTCTTCAGAAAGAAAAAGAAAAATGTATGATACAGCAAGAACTAGTAAAGATCCAGAAGTAGTTTTACACTATAAAAATTATTGTGACATGCTGAGAAAAGTTGTAAGGAAATCAAGAAATATGTATGTTAGAGAAGAAATTAACAACTCCAGCAATAAAATCAAATCAATATGGAATGTTGTTAGAAGGGAGACAGGAAAAGTAACCACTGGGGTAGGTAGTATTACCGTTAAAGAGAATGAGACCATCTTAACCAACAGTACACAGGTAGCCAATGTATTTAACAATCACTTCTTAAGTGTAGGAGAAAAAATTGGTGAGAATAGTTCAAAAGAAAAAGCCAGGGAGTACATGGAAAAGTCAGTTTTGAAAAATTTTATTCAGATTAAGTTTCATCTAACAACCTCTTGTGAAATAAGGAAAATTATTAAATCTTTGAAAAATAAATGTTGTGTTGGAGTAGATGACATCTCTGACAAGTTATTAAAACAATGTGGAGCAATTACAGCTGATGTTTTGAGTCACATATGTAATGCATCACTGACTCAGGGTATTTTTCCTGACAGGTTAAAATATGCCATTTTCGGGCCTCTCTACAAAAAGGGGGAAACCACAGATGTCAATAATTACTGGCCAGTATCCTTGCTTACAGCATTTTCAAAAATCTTTGAGAAAGTAATGTACTCAAGAGTGGTTAGCCATCTCAACAGTAATGGTATACTTAGTAAATCACAGTTCGGATTTCAGAAATGCTGTTCCAGTGAGACAACAATATACAATTTCACTGTACATATAATAGAGTCTTTAAATAGTAAAATGTCACCAGTAGGAATATTCTGTGACTTATCCAAAGCATTTGATTGTGTGAACCATGACATTATGTTAGAGAAATTACAATTCTATGGTATAAATGGAACAAACTGTGAGTGGTTTAAGTCATATCTACAGAACAGGAAGCAAAGAGTCTCTTTATATGCTTCAAGTGGTTCCAAGGAGTTTGCCACTTCATCTAACTGGGGTGAAATTACATTTAGTGTTCCACAAAATTCGATCATGGGTCCCCTCCTGTTCTTGATGTATGTGGATGACCTCCCTTCTTATGTGAAACAAGATGCTGAACTGACACTGTTTGCTGATGATACAAGCATAATTATTAATCCAGTAAAAGAAAGTCCGACAGAAAATGATACAAATAAAGTCTTTCGAAAAGTTATTAATTGGTTTTCTGCGAATGGGCTTGCTCTGAACTTTGAAAAAAACATAGTACATCCAATTTTCTGCTGCAAAAAGTATAATTCCTTCAATAAACATAACACATCAAAAGAAGTCAGTAGCCAGGGTAGAGCATACTAAGTTTTTGAGTGTAGATATAGATGAGAATCTTAATAGGAAAATTCATATTTTGGATCTCCTATAGCGACTAGGTTCAGCAACTTTTGCAATCAGAATAGTTGCCAATTTTGAGGATGTAGAAATTAGTAAGCTGACATACTTTGCATACTTCCACTCTCTGATGTCATATGGAATAACATTCTGGGGCAACTCAACACTTAGACAAAAGGTATTCACTGCTCAAAAGAAAGTAGTTAGAGTAATGTGTGCGGTTCATAGTCGCACATCTTGTAGGCATCTGTTTAAAAGGTTAGGAATTCTTACAACAGCCTCACAGTACATTTACTCAGTAATGAAATTTTTTCTCAACAACATGGACCAGTTTAAAATCAAAAGCAACATTCATGATTACAATACCAGAAAAAAGAAAGACCTACACCATACTTTACGTAACCTATCTATTGCACAGCAAGGGGTAAAATATGGTGCTGTAAAACTTCTTTATAAATTACCAGATAAAATAAAATGTCTGACAGACAGCAGTAATAGTTTCAAAAACAAATTGAAATCATACAACTCCTTCTATACCAAAGATGAATTCTTGAGTATGAGTAAATAAATCTGGAAATATAATATATGCATTTTGTGCCGTTTAAGGGAATGGGATAGATAACAGAAATATTTAGGTATAACACTATGATCTAAGCAAAAAAACACTTGTTTCCTGTGCGCATTTCTTGTGCATTTGACATGTTCCACATCATAATGGTTTTTCTGTGCTATTTATCAATTGAACACGTAACTAACTAACAATCACATTTGACAGTGTTCCTGGGTGCATTATATGTTACCATCACTTGCCATATCAGCATATGTATTGCAAATGGGTATGTTGTCAAACATGGTCAATTTGGCGGAACACGTGTTATGGTGTGGGGAGGCCTGAGTGTACTGGCACCAGGTCTTTGAACACTGTACACTCACCCTTCCCCATCTTCATTTTTTCAGCAGTGCATTCATCTCTGACTTCATTTTTATGGGTGACAGCACATGACCACATCAGAAAGCACAGATGGAGGAGGTCTTGGAATGAGAGGATATTTGGTGAATGTAGTGGCATACCCATATTTCCAACTTAAATCTCATCAAGCCCATGTGGGATGCATTGGGAGGGGATTTGGGGGGGGGGGGATGTTGCAGCACATCCAAATGCATCATCAACCATCCAGTAGTTTTCAACTGGGCTGGTGGAGGAATGGAACAACCTCCCACAAGAACCAACTTTGTGGCCAGCGCTAGAGCACTTTGTAGAGCGTGCATTACCATCCACTGCGATCACACACTCCATTAAGAACCACATTCTTCAAAGTTCAAAAATGGGCCCACGCATAATTTTATGTCAATGATCTATTACACTCACCTACACTCCAGAAATACACATAAGACATGACTCTCACATATCCCACAGAAAGTGATCATTGAGCACAGAGGCAGGAAACCCTTTGTGACTAGGTGGCTGAAGCTACCCCCTGGGGTCTTCTAGCCAACAGTGCCATACCACTTTATTTTTTCCCAGTGTTTTAAAAAGACTCCACAATCATGCACAGGTAGTCCTAAGCATTATTGTTACTTTAGACTTAAAACTGCTGGCTATTAATTTTGCCCAGAAATGCTGGGCAGCACATTTGCAGGGCCCATGTCAGCTTGTACTACAAGTGGTATGTGGATTAACTGCTTTTGTCACACATATATTTATGTTGCATATATTACAGAGGAGAATAAAATATGTACAATGTACAAAAAAGGGTGAGTTATTAGTTGGCCTTTTTTTTCCCTTCAAATACAAATGCAAATGTTTTATTCCACCATTGAGCATATTTACATGCAATTGGTGTAGTCAGCTTAACGCTATAATAATAACAATAATGATAATATAAACTTTGACATGACAATTGTTATTAACTACAATACAGGGTGATTCAAAAAGAATACCACAACTTTAGGAATTTAAAACTCTGCAATGACAAAAGGCAGAGCTAAGCAATATCTGTCGGCGAATTAAGGGAGCTATAAAGTTTCATTTAGTTGTACATTTGTTCGCCTGAGGCACTGTTGACTAGGCGTCAGCGTCAGTTGATGCTAAGATGGCGACCGCTCAACAGAAAGTTTTTTGCGTTATTGAGTACGACAGAAGTGAATCGACGACAGTTGTTCAGCGTGCATTTCGAACGAAGTATGGTATTAAACCTCCTGATAGGTGGTGTATTAAACGTTGGTATAAACAGTTTACAGAGAATGGGTGTTTGTGCAAAGGGAAAAGTTCTGGACGGCTGAGAACGAGTGATGAAAATGTAGCAAGCATCCAGCAAGCATTTGTTTGCAGCCCAGGAAAATCGACTCGCAGAGCTAGCAGAGAGCTGCAAATTCCACAATCAACTGTATGGAGAGTCCTACGAAAAAGGTTGATTATGAAACCTCAACGTCAACTACCCGAGGCGATGGATCGGCCGCCAGGCAGCCCGTGACAGAGCACTTCATCACTGGCCTCCAAGAAGCCCTGATCTTACCCCCTGCGATTTTTTCTTACGGGGGTATGTTAAGGATATGGTGTTTCGGCCACCTCTCCCAGCCACCATTGATGATTTGAAACGAGAAATAACAGCAGCTATCCAAACTGTTGCGCCTGATATGCTACAGAGAGTGTGGAACGAGTTGGAGTATCAGGTTGATATTGCTCATGTGTCTGGAGGGGGCCATATTGAACATCTCTGAACTTGTTTTTGAGTGAAAAAAAACCTTTTTCAATACTCTTTGTAATGATGTATAACAGAAGGTTATATTATGTTTCTTTCATTAAATACACATTTTTAAAGTTGTGGTATTCTTTTTGAATCACCCTGTATAATAATCCAAGATGGATACAATACATATTTGTGAAAATGTCAATAACAAGAACTTTCCTAACAGATCAATTACAAGATAAATGAACTAAATAATTCAGTGAATGACAAATAAATAATCAAACAGATAATTAACAATAAGTACATGAAACAGTAATAAAGTAGTTTCACAGTTTAGCATAAGTATAGTTTGCAATTAAATTACAGTTCATTCTCATAAGGGAAGTGGGTCATTTGTCACATACTCAAGGAACTGTTAGCAGAGTAAATTACTTTACTTTTCATTCCTCTCTAAAGATTAATTTTAAATTTATTTACCGGCATTTTCAGGTAATTTATCGAAGTAGACAGGACCAAGGTATTTGTAACTTATGTGTCTTTGCAAGCCTAGCATATGGCATATTAATTGTATGTCCACTTCTTGTGTTATGGTCATGAACTGTTCTCTTTAAGTCAAATTTATTCAGATTCTCTTTAACGAAGACAAGGCAGTTGTAAATATACAGGCCAGTCACTGTCATTATATTTAGTTTCTTAAAATAATCTCGACACGATTCATATAGGCTAAGTCCTGCTATGCATGTTATGGCTTTCTTTTGCCATTTAAAAACTAAGTTTGAGCATACAAAATTGCCCCATAATAGTATTCCATAACTAAGGTGCGAATGGAAGAATACAAAATATGCATAGAACAGAAGATCTTCACTGACACTGCTCCTCAGCTTGTACAGCAGATATATGACATGGGGCCAATTTGCCACATATCTTCCCTGTGTGGGTATCCCAGTTGAGCTTTTGATCTATATGAAATCCTGATAGTTTTACTGTTTTGTTATCATGACTGTGACCATACAGATTGAATACAATAGCTTCAGTTTTACTATCATTCCTCGGCAGTACATTTGCCTCAAACCAAGTAGTGCACCTCTCCATTTCCACTGCCAAACTGTGTTGCACATTTTCAAGGTTGGTATTACATGTAATGTGTGTTATGTCATTAGCATGTAGCACTGCATCAAATGGTACAACTTGGTAAATAATTTATATAAATAATGAAAAGGAAATGTCCAAGAAGAGATCCTTGGGGTACGTCCTTTACAACTTGGAGATATTCTGACGTTTGATTATTTACCTTAACTAACTGTTTTCTACTGTCCAAGTATGACTGCATTAGACATAGAGCATTCTCTCTGACTCTGTAGTGGTAGAGCTTTTTTATTACAGTATTGTGGAAGACCATATCAAAAGCTTTCCTGAAGTCCAACAGTGTTGCACAGGTAATATCTTTATTTTCAAAACAATTTTATATTTCTGCTACCATAATCTTCAACTGCTTTGACTGTAGAAAGGCTGAATCTGAAAGCATACTGTGAGGAGGTGAGTATATCTTTATGTACAAAATACAGACTCATCTGTTTATGCATGCAGTATCCTATTGTTTTTGATATTATGGGTATAAATCATATTGGTCGACAGTTATCTGGAGATATTATGTCTCCTTTATTATGTATTGGTTTAACTACAGATATTTTTAAACATTCTGGATTATTACCAGCCATTTAAAATTTTATTGATTATTTTAATCAGTGGTGTTACAGTTTGATTTCTGATATATTTAATAACATAATTTGAGAGACCATAGTAATCCTCTGCTCTAGCATTACTGAGCTTAGCTATTGATTCATTACACTAATATTCACAGGCCACAATCCATTTGAAGTCCGTAGTTTTCTTTGGACTTGAAAACCACCACATAGATGCTATGGTAGAGTAGTCAAAGAGGCAAAGATTATGTGGAATGACAATTTGATAAGAAACTCATCTAACAAAATGAGATCCACATGGAGAGTTATAAAGAAAGAAACTTGTAGCTCAGTGCCAAAGAAAAAGAATGTATCATTAACACTAGAAGGCTCAGAAGTCACAGACCCAAATTCAGTTGTGGAAAAATTCAATGAATACCTCACCTCACTAGCTGAAGACCTCATTCAAGTACACTGTCAAGGACCAGTCCCAAGTTTCTCCACCAAGTCAGTGGTCTCGACTGCTTCTATGTATGTGCATGAAACAAACCCCAATGAAATTATAAGTAAAATTAAATCATTAAGCAATAAAATGTCAAGTGGTCTTGATGAAGTACCATATTTCATATTAAAAGCAAGTGCTCACCACATAGCAAACCCCTTGGCAAAAATTTTCAACCTCTCTTTAAAAACTGGTGTATTCCCAGATATTTTTATAATAGCAAAAGTTTCACCACTGCTAAAAAAAGGTTCTTCTGAAAAAATATCAAACTACTGACCCATGTCACAGTTAAGTTTCTTCTCAAAAATTTTAGAAAAACTCTCCTATGACAGGCTTTTAAGTTTCATAAATAAATATGCACCTCTTACAGTACAAAAACATGGTTTTAGAAAGTCTAAATCTACACAGGCAGCAATTTTCGAATTCTTAGACTGCATTTTAAAATCCCTTGATCAACATAAATAAGCTGCAGGTGTTTTTCTAGATCTATCAAAAGCCTTCGATGTCCTGGACCATAACATTCTGCTCGAAAAATTAGAAAGACGAGGAGTAAGAGGTGTAGCACATAGCTGGTTGTGTTCATACCTAAAAAACCGCAGGCAGAAAGTATCACTTCAGTATGAATTCAACAAAATAAATAAAACAAGAAACAACTCCTTTCTTTCTAGGAAATTACCAATAAAATATGGTGTACCACAGGGCTCAATCTTAGGTCCACTACTCTTCTTGATTTATGTGGACGACTTAGTTGAATATATGAGTCCCACAAAAACTATCCTGTTTGCCGATGACACCAGCATATTGCTCACTGGATCCAGTCCAGAAACTTTGCGGTCCACAGCAGAAAGTTCTATGAAAAGACTTTCTGAGTGGTTCACAAAAAACAAACTCATTATAAATACTGAAAAAACTGTGTGTGTCGATTTTCATTTAATTCCTCCAGCTAATCAAATGTCTATTCAAGCCCAATTAAAAAATGATCCCCTAGAAAATGTAAGTGTCACAAAATTCTTGGGTCTTTGGGTTCAGCAAGACTTAAATGGGGACACACATATAAATAACTTGTGTAGAAAACTATCATCTGTGTGCTATGGCCTAAGAATTTTAAAGGCTACAACAAGCAAAACAACAGTACTGCAGGCATACTCACTAATCAGATATGGGATCATTTTCTGGGGATACTCAACTCACAGTGTAAAGGTTTTTAGAATGCAAAAAAGAGCTTTAAGAATAATTTGTGGCCTTAAAAAGATGGAGTCCTGTAAATCCCATTTTACTGAGCTTGGTGTCCTAAATGTTCCAAGTTTCTTCATTTATGAAACTATCTTGTTCACTAGGGACTACCTCCTGAAAACAGGCAAACTGCTACAGAACAAAAGTGTACACAACTATAATACCAGAAGGGAATCAAATATACATCCAAAATATCACAGAACAACCACCTATCAGAGGAGCATAATTAACATTGGTGTAATACTACACAATAAAATACCAGAGGAAATAAAAAATAATACTCATCCAATATTTAAAGCTAAACTAAAGGCATTTCAAGTAAAGCACTGTTTCTATTCTGTCACAGAATTTCTGAATAAGTAACAAAATTAATTGTAGTAGGTACCTAATTTTAATTTCTGATACTATGTATTATTGTAACTTATCTTTGACCTGTCCAAAATCATTTGTACAATTTGTGCTATATGATAAAACTGGACCAATAAAAAAGCAAATCAAATCAAATCAAAGAGCCTTGTCGTAACTTGGAAGCGCAGTAGACATTGACAAAGGGGGAGGGGGTAAGAGATGACATTTCAGCACTCGTGCCCCCCCCCCCCCTGCCCTCCCACATTCTGGAATTTGGAATACAGAGGTTTTATTCATTACAAAATTCTCATAAACTTCTGTTCTCATGGATGTATAATAAGTTTCTCTGACACCTATAAAGTTTAGTTTGTGTGTATTTAAACTGACCAACTCATTTGTATCAAAAATGGCAATTTTGGAGTCTGATCCCATCCCCCTGGATACATTTCTGAGCAACCCTATGGGTGCACTGCTGGTGGTCCTCAGATTATACCTCCAAGTTGCTACTAGTAGCAGAGACATGGAAATAAAGTTGTCACAAATGTGACCACAGCACTTTCACAATATAGCCAAGAGTTAGTCATTATTATTATTATTGTTAAGGCTAGAATTTTTATGATAGGACAAATGTTTTCAATAAGACAGGGATGTTCCTTAAATATATATAAATCTAGTTATGAACAAGCTAAATGAATTACTGTAATCTGTTAAATCATATTTACAAATATATGGTCATTTCTCTATGATAAAACATATTTTAGTAAGTAAATGGTCACATTCATTGTATTTTAACTTTTTCTTGTGGAGTTTCTTTCTTCTGTGTTAGACTTCCCAGAAATGAGCATCTCATTTTGTTTCTTGGGTGAAGGCAAACATCACTAAAAGCATTATTCAGGAAAATGGTGCATGTCACTTGTTTTGCACACATCTTACACAGCGCTGCAAATATGATTTGTAGTAAGTCAATTACATTGAAAAATTTATGAGATGCACCAAAAAAGGATTTTCTAAAGCCCTTTGACATGTTGCTGCATTTAAGTTATTAGCTTCAGACATTTCCTTACCACCATCTCCCATTTTGACAAGATTGGGGACCTGGATTGATGCCTGCAACTGTTATTGTCAGAACTTCAACACTGTGAAAAGCATCATTAATTTATTTGATACCTGTTAATCGGCTTCAATTGGACTAGCACAATTATGTATGTCTATCGCTGAAATTTCAGGTAAACTACCATACATAAACTCAATTCTTGGATTTATTCCTACTGTCATAAGTGCTTTGGAACAATCAGAAGTGTCACTACTGAAGCAGATAGAAGAAGACTTGAAAAACATTTGAATAAGTTTAGAAGTTGTTTGTTACAAGTGGGAACAGAAGTGTCAACAAAAATGGAAAATGTGTTAGGAAAAATGAAGGGTATCATGCACTTTGTCCTATTTCAATGATTTTGATTGATGAATACTTCTTTTTGTCATTTAGATTTAGGTTCAGGTGATACTGTCCATAATAAATATGCCACTCTTGTGTCAGCTGAAGTATAAGGACGTTTTTGAAGTACAGGACTTTGTTGGCTGACAATATGTATTCTTTTTCATTTGGAAGGTTGGACACAGTATTCATCATATATTGCAACTCAGAGGTCATAAACTGCAATAAAATGAAGAAGTACATTAGTTAACTGTGTTCTGATAATGTTAATAAAAAGCATACTACAACATAAAATTCCATAATTAGCTTGTTTCCATGTGGATTTTATTCTTAAATAAATAGTTCACATAAACTGACTTGCTAATTTATTTTACAACAGAAATTGTACCTTAATTTAATTTTGTTAGGCCATATTTTTATGTTATTGTGCCTATTCTTGTAAATTTTAGTCATAACAGCATTTTTTGTGCATTTATTGTGATTTTTAGATCATAAAAATCCTAGGTTCAATCATTATTATTGAAATGATAATTAAATCAAGACCTTAAGCTGTCAACAGGCGTTGATATAGTCAACAGGGACAGTTGAAAATGTGTGTCCAGACCTGGACTCGAACCCGGGATCCCCTGCTTACATGGCAAACACTGTATCCATCTGAGCCACCAAGGGTACGGAGGATAGTGCAACAGCAGGGATTTATCCCTTGCACACTCCCCGTGAGACCCACATTCCCAACTTAATGTCCGGTCCAGACACACATTTTCAACTGTCCCCATTGATGTATATCAACACCTGTCGACAGCTATGGGTCTTGATTTAATTATCATTTATGTCTAAGAGAGGTGCATGGTCACTGATGGTATCTGTTCTTTCAGACATGTCTGAAACAACAGATGCCATCTTCATATAGTTAAGGCTTATCAGCCATTGACCTTCTTCTTCTGGGCTGGATGCACATGCATTGCCTGAACTCTTACGGAACTCTGCCGCGAGTAATGAGTGTAATGGGCAGGGGCACTACGAATGTAGTGTGTGGACATTAAGTTGGGCGTATGGGTCTCACGGGGAGTGTGCAAGGGATAAATCCCTGCAGTTGCACTATCCTTTGCACTCTCGGTGGCTCAGATGGATAGAGCATCTGCCATGTAAGCAGGAGATCCTGGGTTTGAGTCCCGGTTGGGACATACATTTTCAACTGTCCCCATTGATGTATATCAATGCCTGTCTACAGCTTAGGGTCTTGATTTAATTATCATTTCACTCTAAGAGAGCTGTATGGTCACTAATGGTATCTATTCTTTCGTGCATGTATGAAAGAACAGATACCGTCTTCATATTATTATTATTTATTTCTTGTCTCAGACATTATGTCTGTTATTATTATTATTATTATTATTATTATTATTATTATTATTATTATTTTCTTGATTTCCAGTAATTGTGACAGTTTATTAACTGGCTTGTTATTCTGTTCTTGTTCCTTTATAATTCAGTTTTGGTATTTTATCTCATCCATCTCATAAACATGTTATAAATCTGAATTCCTTTTGTGGGGAAGGGGCTAGACGAGTGACCATGATTGCAAGGGAGTGGTTAGGGGAATGGGTGTGCATAACTCACGTAGTACAGAAAAATATTTTGAGTCAGCCCTGTAAATAGCTTTGTAATAGGACTGCATGGATCACCATTGATCTCATACCTTAATACTTGTCTCATAGTGAAGTTATTCTTAGCTCTGGATCAGTCTTGGTTTGCAATTTGGACTCACTTCTGGTATGGATTTATTGTATGTCATGATATCTGTCAAGTATTCAGTGATACATCAACAATATTCTCCACTTTCTTCACTTGAGAAACTTTGCTATTCCAAAACACAGTCACCTTCTCAACCCATTGTACTACATTTTGTGTCATTACACATGCCAAGTGAAACACAATGCATTCTGCTATTTTGTGGATACTGTCCAAGCAGTTGCCTACCTCTCCACCTCACTACACATCACCTACAGTGTACAATTTAGCCTTCTTTGTGAATAAGCTTTATTATCTTGTCAAACAGTATGCAGAGCTAATATTTTTCACTGAAATTGATCAGTATAAACAAAAGTCTTTCCAAAAAAATTGTAAGAAGTTACTATAGTGAGTCTCCTTTGCAGGATGCGCCGTGTTGTGATGCTCCACCGCTGTGCTGCAAAGAGCTGGCCCCAATGCCAGTTCCAGCTCCTACTGCTGGAGGTGGTGGTGGTGGCGGTGGTGGTGGTGGTGGTGGCGGCGGTGGAGAGTGCCTTTGTGTAGAAGAACCTTGCCCTGCACCCTGTGGCCAGACACGCAACAAACCCAAACCATGCAAGGAAATAGGTGCAGAGATCAATGGCCATGCACTCACCATTCGCGTGCGCAAGAACAAGGACCTCGAGCAAGAAGGCATGGTAGACTTGGTAGACAACTGCTGTGCCATATCAGTGGTAAGTATCATCAACACAGGGTCACAATATTAACTGTGGCACTGACCTAACTGAACAAAAGGGATAACCAGGAAGTCTCTCACAACAGATTTGTTCTATCATGTATTCTCAGAGCAATTATCAAGTTAGTTTCCTTTTCAAAATCTAAGCTTCCAACAATATTCACAATTGTCATCATCAGGAAAGCAGCTGGCTTAGAAGAAGTAACAGATTTACACAGATGTAATTGATGTACTCAACCTGGGTGATGAATTCTGCTGCTGGAGCATGCTGGCCAAAGATTGTTGTACTTTGTTCACTGCTTAACTACAACAAGAATGACATTAGAACTCAAATAAAAACACTTTCTGATTCTGTGCTCCATGAGTCTATTACTTTTGATGTTGCAGATTTCTGGAAAAAACATGAAGGTTTTCAGAAATTGATCCAATAAATGACAACACTTGTGCTACATGATTTCAAAACTGTTGTGTGAATTGGACATTGACAGATTGATCAGACAATTGGTCATGCTTTTTTTAACTCATGCTTTGCCCATACAATCTCTTGTCACACTATAAAATTCTGTAGAAATCATTAAATGTGTTGCTATACTAGCCAGACCTTTAACTATGCAAAATTTGTAACATTAAGTTCCTTAAACTACACAATATCACAATATCTCCTGAACAAAGCTTGCATCATCTATTGAAAAATGTTGCAAATGAACTAAGCAGTCACCTGTGAAGAGCAAACTGAGAAAGTGTATGGAGACCAGCTACTTTACAGTCTAAAGTGAAATACATTTTTAAACATAGTACTTGGTATCTTAAGTGATGCATTGCCTACAATTATTTATGTTACCACTCAGTGTTGTAGAGGAACATCATGCAAATGGGACAATGTAAAGGGTGTATCAAAGAGAATCATCTGATTTGGCACATCTATATTTCTGAAACTAATAAATATATACAATGAATTTTGTTTTTTGATGAATGGGAAACTCAATTTTTTTTCATATCTCTTCATAGGTGTTCAATATGTCCTGCTTGAGATGCATGGCACGTGTCAACACAGTATTAAAACTATTCCCACACTGCAGTGAGCATGTCTTGAGTTACAGTTTCCACAGCTGCTGTTATGCGATGTCTCAGTTCATTCATTGTTGTTGGTAATGGAGGCATATAAACAGACTCATTTATAAACTCCCACAAGAAATAATCACATATGGTCAGGTCTGGTGACCTGGGAGGCCAATAATGTAAGGCTGCTTCATTTGGTCCAGTGTGACCAATCCATCGTTCAGTAATCCTTTGACTTAAAAATTCCCACGCTTCCAGATCCCAGTGTGGTGGTGCTCCATCCTGTTGGTAAATGAATTTGTTTGAATCAGTCTACAACAGTGGGAAAGAAGGTTCTCAAGCATATCAAGATACATGCTATCTGTAACAGTGTTCATTGAAAAGAAAAATGGACCATACGTGTTTTCCCATGAAACTGCACAAAACACATTAAATTTTGGAGAGTCCCTCTCATATTGAATAACTTCATGTGGTTGTTCCATGCCCCATTTTCTCATATTATGTCGGTTCACCTTTCCATTTAAATTGAATGTTGCCTCGTCACTAAACACTAAGCATGAAAGAAAATTGTTATCTTCATCTTGTCAAGAACAAAATTACAGAACTCCACATGCTGTTGCTTGTCACCCTCATGAATAGGTTGCAGTAGCTAAATTTGTCTGGTTTCATTTGTAAACATTGATACAACACACGCCAATTGGACATCGGGTGCATGTTGAGCTGTCAAGCTGCATGGCAAATGGATTTCTGTGGACTCCTTGTGAAACTATGGTGGATGTGTTTGATGTCTGTGTCAGACACTCTGGGATGGCCCGGTGATTTGTCTTTATACAAACAACCTGTTTCTCAGAACTGTTCGAGCCATTGTCTAATGCTCTGTGCTGTAGAAGGATCCACATAAGTCATGCTGAACAGTTATTACTGACCTGCACTATGCAAAACATAGAACACAAAATGCTTTCTGTTGTCTCAACACCATTTTTACAAAACTGAAGTGGACGTACACAGCTGCTACCTAGTGGGAACCATGTAAAACTCGAGAGTTTGCTCTTTCCAACAGTATGTTGTTCACACATATATCTCAAATAACATAATATCTACATTTTTTAAAAATCAGATGATTCTTTCTGATACATCCTGTATTTCTCTCAACAGGACTTTAACCATAGATTTTTCAGGAATATTACATACACCTCTGTGCATATGGTCTGTTTTGACAAAAGATGTACAATTACGAGATGACAGATAACATATTTTGGGAATTGTGTTACAGTGCCTGTCAGTTTACTGTGGGATATATAGATACAATTCTGGATGATTTATTTTGCCATTTACACAAATAAATTCACAAGACACATAATAAAAGTAGCAGGTTATATTAAGAAAATTATTATTCTGGTTATGTGGTCATATAATAATGCAGTATTGCAATCTCGTACTGGTCTGATAGTTTCCTGCTTCACACAGTGTTACAGTCAATTCCTTAACCTTTATACCCCAAAATTTGGAAGTTAAATAATCCTTAATTAATTACAGTGGATCAAAACTTTTTGCCTTGCTACATCATGGCAGACAATGCAGACAAAAGGTGTCTGCAGCCATGCTGCAGTTCTATGCGCAGAGACCAGAGCTCTACATACGGGTAGTAAAGAGATCACTGGTACCAGAGGTGCATGTTAAAAGTGGATAAATGGGGCAAAGAGGGGGGGGGGGGGGGGCAGAGGGGGCAATCACCTGCCCTATATTAAAATGAAGCTGTAAGTCAGTTATGGTGTTGTGGTAGGACTTCTGTGGATGGCTTGATAATGTAATAATGTCCAAAACTGCTAGTACAAGCAGTGTGGCCAAAGGACACACATTATGGTGTTATGGTTGGACTTATGTGGAAGACTCGATAATGGAATAAAGTCCAGAAATGATCACCATTTAAATAAAAACAAACTTCTGTGCAACTTACAAGATTTTGTAATTTCATTGAAGCATAATAAGTTGCTGACTACTGCCATTCAACATGCTGTAAATATGCTGGAAGTGTGCAATTTTTTATTTCCTACATCAAAGTTAAGCAGGCAGATTTAGAGCCCTGGGCAGCATATTTTAGATGTTTACTTCTATATTAACCAAACCACCATACATTGTATGCCTGGGAAAAAGTACTGCCTGTACCAGTGCCACATGCTCCCCCTCTTGCTCACCTTTTGAATTGTGTGAACAAAATATTTGTAGAGTTTCCAAATCTGCCTCAGCAGCATGCACATCATGTTACCCTTACAAAACTATTCGCTCTACCTCATTATTGTCATTGCTACTATTGTTAGACAGAGCACCCAAAATTCAGTAGCTTTTTCAAACAGTTCACTTTTCATAGTGTTGATTTTTTCAGCTTTGACCATCATGAAATAAGATTCAATAATAACATCTTTCTTCTCTAAAAAACAGACAATGATATGCAGGTACTTGCATTTGTATTTTGTTCATCTCATAGCAGTTTGACAACTCAGACTGTTTACGAGCACATAGCCATGTTACGTATGTTGGTGCAGATACTGGTTTGCTTTTGCATGATATTTTGTCTTGCAATATAAGCATTTTACGGATCGGAGCATGGAATTTCAGATCCCTTAATCGGGCAGGTAGGTTCGAAAATTTAAAAAGGGAAATGGATAGGTTAAAGTTAGATATAGTGGGAATTAGTAAAGTTCAGTGGCAGGAGGAACAAGACTTCTGGTCAGGTGACTACAGGGTTATAAACACAAAATCAAATAGGGGTAATGCAGGAGTAGGTTTAATAATGAATAGGAAAATAGGAATGCGGGTAAGCTACTACAAACAGCATAGTCAACGCATTATTGTGGCCAAGATAGATACGAAGCCCACACCTACTACAGTAGTACAAGTTATATGCCAACTAGCTCAGCAGATGACGAAGAGATTGATGAAATGTATGATGAGATAAAAGAAATTATTCAGATAGTGAAGGGTGATGAACATTTAATAGTCATGGGTGACTGGAATTCAGTAGTAGAAAAAGGGAGATAAGGAAACGTAGTAGGTGAATATGGATTGGGGCTAAGAAATGAAAGAGGAAGCCGCCTGGTAGAATTTTGCACAGAGCACAACTTAATCATAGCTAACACTTGTTTTAAGAATCATGAAAGAAGATTGTATACATGGAAGAATCCTGGAGATACTAAAAGGTATCAGATAGATTATATAATTGTAAGACAGAGACTTAGGAACCATGTTTTAAATTGTAAGACATTTCCAGGGGCAGATGTGGACTCTGACCACAATCTATTGGTTATGACCTGTAGATTAAAACTGAAGAAACTGCAAAAAGGTAGGAATTTAAGGAGATGGGACCTGGATAAACTGAAAGAACCAGAGGTTGTACAGAGTTTCAGGGAGAGCATAAGGGAACAATTGACAGGAATTGGGGAAAGAAATACAGTAGAAGAAGAATGGGTAGCTTTGAGGGATGAAATAGTGAAGGCAGCAGAGGATCAAGTAGGTAAAAAGACGAGGGCTAGTAGAAATCCTTGGGCAACAGAAGAAATATTGAATTTAATTGATGAAAGGAGAAAATATAAAAATGCAGTAAATGAAGCAGGCAAAAAGGAATACAAATGTCTCAAAAATGAGATCAACAGGAAGTGCAAAATGGCTAAGCAGGGATGGCTAGAGGACAAATGTAAGGATGTAGAGGCTTATCTCACTAGGGGTAAAATAGATATTGCCTACAGGAAAATTAAAGAGACCTTTGGAGATAAGAGAACCACTTGTATGAATATCAAGAGTTCAGATGGAAACCCAGTTCTAAGCAGAGAAGGGAAAGCAGAAAGGTGGAAGGAGTATATAGAGGGTCTATACAAGGGCAATGTACTTGAGGACAATACTATGAAAATGGAAGAGGATGTAGATGAAGATGAAATGGCAGGTACGATACTGCGTGAAGAGTTTGACAGAGCACTGAAAGACCTGATTCGAAACAAGGCCCCCGGAGTAGACAACATGCCATTGGAACTACTGACAGCCTTGGGAGAGACAGTCCTGCTAAAACTCCACCATCTGGTGAGCAAGATGTATGAAACAGGTGAAATACCCTCAGACTTCAAGAAGAATATAATAATTCCAATCCCAAAGAAAGCAGGTGTTGACAGATGTGAAAATTACTGAACAATCAGTTTAATAAGCCACAGCTGCAAAATACTAACACAAATTCTTTACAGATGAATGGAAACACTAATACCAGCTGACCTCGGGGAAGATCAGTTTGAATTCCATAGAAATACTGGAACACGTGAGGCAATACTGACCTTACGACTTATCTTAGAAGAAAGATTACGGAAAGGCAAACCTACGTTTCTAGCATTTGTAGACTTAGAGAAAGCTTTTGACAATGTTGACTGGAATACTCTCTTTCAAATTCTAAAGCTGGCAGGGGTAAAATACCGGGAGCGAAAGGCTATTTACAATTTGTACAGAAAGCAGATGGCAGTTATAAGAGTTGAGGGACACGAAAGGGAAGCAGTGGTTGGGAAGGGAGTAAGACAGGGTTGTAGCCTCTCCCTGATGTTATTCAATCTGTATATTGAGCAAGCAGTAAAGGAAACAAAAGAAAAATTTGGAGTAGGTATTAAAATCCATGGAGAAGAAATAAAAACTTTGAGGTTCGCCAATGACATTGTAATTCTGTCAGAGGCAGCAAATGACTTGGAAGAGCTGTTGAATGGAATGAGCAGTGTCTTGAAAGGAGGATATAAGATGAACATCAACAAAAGCAAAACGATGATATTGGAATGTAGTCGAATTAAGTCGGGTAATGCTGAGGGAATTAGATTAGGAAATGAGACACTTAAAGTAGTAAAGGAGTTTTGCTATGTGGGGAGCAAAATAACTGATGATGGTCGAAGTAGAGAGGATATAAAATGTAGATTGGCAATGTCAAGGAAAGCATTTCTGAAGAAGAGAAATTTGTTAACATCGAGTATAGATTTAAGTGTCAGGAAGTCATTTCTGAAAGTATTTGTATGGAGTGTAGCCAGGTATGGAAGTGAAACATGGACGATAAATAGTTTAGACAAGAAGAGAATAGAAGCTTTTGAAATGTGGTGCTACAGAAGAATGCTGAAGATTAGATGGGTAGATCACATAACTAATGAGGAAGTATTGAATAGGATTGGGGAGAAGAGAAGTTTGTGGCACAATTTGACCAGAAGAAGGGATCGGTTGGTAGGACATGTTCTGAGGCATCAAGGGATCACCAATTTAGTATTGGAGGGCAGCGTGGAGGGTAAAAATCGTAGAGGGAGACCAAGAGATGAATTCGCTAAGCAGATTCAGAAGGATGTAGGTTGCAGTATGTACTGGGAGATGAAGAAGCTTGCACAGTATAGAGTAGCATGGAGAGCTGCATAAAACCAGTCTCAGGACTGAAGACCACAACGACAACAACATATAAGCTCAGGCACTATGTAATCATAGAGAGCCTGATGATGGCATAATGGAGTGGTAATACTGGTTGTCTGCAGCTCGTGGTCGTGCGGTAGCGTTCTCACTTCCCGCGTCCGGGTTCCCGGGTTCGATTCCCGGTGGGGTCAGGGATTTTCTCTGCCTCGTGATGACTGGGTGTTGTGTGATGTCCTTAGGTTAGTTAGGTTTAAGTAGTTCTAAGTTCTAGGGGACTGATGACCATAGATGTTAAGTCCCATAGTGCTCAGAGCCATTTGAAGAGCTAATACTGGTTGCCTCTGGAAGAAATCAGAGGTGATAATGCAGCTGTTGGTTTATTTATTGCTGGTTATAAGTTGGTATTGAGTTGGATAGTTTGTCACTAATGCTAAATCTGGTGCTTACTGTATTATAAGTTAAATGTAATATCCAAAATCACAAAATACCCATACACCTGCCTTTATATATTCCAGCCTTGGGGAAAGATAGCCGTTCACATCCAGTAACCATACATTCCACTACTATGTGTCAAAGTTCATGCTAACATCTCATTGTTGAAGTCCATGCAAATCCTCAGTTGTAATGTCTTCCTGAAGAACTATTGTTCGAGAAACTATTACATCTACTGTAGCTGGCTTATGAACACCAGTGAGTGGATACTTATATAGACAATGTTGTGATTTCGAAAGTAGTGTTATGTGGAAGTTAGTTAAGGAAAAACTTCTCAACAAATATGGTAAAAGGATTCTAACTTCTAACATAAGCAATGCTTTTGAAGACATCTCTCTCATCAAAATTAGAAATAAGTCTGTTGTTGTGCTGGGTGAACCTTCAAAGGGAAACTAACAGAGTGGACCAGTTCCCATGGAATTTGGTCCGCAGGAAACAAAATAATGGAATGCAATTTAGAATTAAAGACCCACTCAGGTGTCACATTTGATAACCAATTAAATGATTCTCTGTTTGATTTAAAATTTAATAATTTCATAATGCAACGTAGGGGGTCTATCAGAAGGAATGATGAACAAATTGTATGAACTAGGAAGTATTTCTGGAGAACACAAGTTCCTTAAAAGTTATATGCTTAAATGAGCACTGGCTTCAAAGAGAAAATATAAACTTCATAAGCTCACTTTCAGGTTACAATTTAGCAGCACATTTTTGTAGAAGGAATTGCTTTGGAGGATCATGCATTATAGTAGAAGAAACACTAAGCTTTGAAGACAGGCAGACTTTTGATTGCTTGAATGAGGAACTTTTAGACAAACTTGAAACCTTGCTGTATAGATTACAGATAGAAAAGTTATGTAAAAAGGTCATAATTTGTGCTGGCTTCAACATAAATGTAAGAGCTGACAGGTTTGCCCTTTCTTTGAAGGACACGTTATCTACAAATGGCTTAACATTAAACTTTAGTGAGTACACTAGAATAACAGCATCTTCTGCAACGTGTGTGTATAATATAGTGAGTAGTATCAACTGTGGTGCTACAGAAAATTTCATCTTAGAATTAGGTATATCTGACCATTCAGCCCATTTTATCTCATTGTCAAATTTAGATAAAACTGTAACAGTGAAACGAGTCAGGAACTTCAGCCAACACAATGTGAATACATTTGTCTCATGGCTAAGTGAAACATCCTGGTCTTTCACCAAGTGGTACTCAGTAAACACAAACTACAATGCTTTTGTATCAGAATTCATGAGTGTTTTCCCTTTCATAACAACACGTGACAAAAACTGTAAAAAGAACTTATAGATAAGTGAAGGATCTTTAGTATTAGAAAGAGGAAACTGCACATGCAAGAAAAGAACATCGATGATGCAGAGTTTGTCAGCTATGTAAACAAATACAAAAGAATATTTGGTCGAGTAGTTAAACAGGCAAAACAAATGACAAACAATAAATACATATCAGATGCCACAAATAAATCAAAAGCTTTAGGGCAAATTGTCAGGAGTGTAATAGGTGCAGAAAAAACAATAAGTTTTAACCATAAATTAGAAATAGATGGGGAAATGATTAAGAATATTTGCAAAGAATTCAGCAGATATTTCATAAATTCCAACGAAATTGACAAACTCCATCCTCCACATGTAAGTCCCAATATAATGCAGCACAGATCAGTAGAATTCAAATTCACTCATATAGCCTGCTATGAGGTGGCTAACATTATAAAATCCCTAAAAAATCTTAAATCTGTGGGCTGGGATTAAGTTCCAACTAAAATAATAAACGCAGGATGTGATAATATTGCACCCCAACTCTGTCACATAATAAATCAATTGTTTGATGAGTGTTGCTTTCCAGATAGGCTGAAGTATGCGAAAGTTTGACCTATCCACAAAAAGGGAAGACAGGAGGAGATAGGAAATATTCTCTCAATATAGAATAATACCAGTTATTTCTAAAATATTTGAGTGAGTAGTGTGTAATCAACTAGAAAAATATAACAAAAAACATAACATTATTCTTAATAATCAGTATGGATTTAGAAAGGGCCAAAGCATTGTGAATGTTAGTAATGAACTTATCAATAAAATAAGCAAATGCCTTGATAACAAGGAAAACAAAGCCAGTATCTTCTGCGACCTCAATGAGGCATTTGATATGGTAGACCATAAGCAGCTGCTCCTCAAATTAGCTTCTTATAGCTTCCACGAAAAATCTTTAAATTAGTTCAAAACATATATCAAAAATAGGAAACAGAGAGTAGTTATACAACATAAGAGTGAGAAAGCTTACTCTAGTTGGAAGGAAATACAAGCAGGTGTACCTCAGGGGTCCATACTAGGCCCATTACTATTTCTATATTATACAAAAGACATGCCAGGTAAGGTAGCTTCAGGTACGATTCTGTATTCAGATGACTCAACAGCAGTAGTCTGCTGTAAAAACACTGAAGAATTAGCACAGAAAACAAAACAGACTCTTCAAGATCTAGAAAATTGGATAAATAATAATGTTATGAAACTAAATTTAACAAAAACACAAATTGTACACTTCAGGACCAAAGAAACTGTTGAATATGTAACACAGTTAAGTTTGAAGGCAAGGAACTGATAACTGCAGAATCTGTCAAATTCCTGGGAGCGACCACGTGGATTGCTTATTGAAGCAGTTAAATACAGTAGTTTTGTGCACGCAGTGAGGGTGCTGAATATAGTAACTGACTTAGCTGTTAGGAGAATTGTGTCTCATGCATATTTTATATCAGTTGTAAGATGTGGGATAATTTTTTGGGCGATTGAAAAGGGAAACCTTCGTGGAGTGTTCAAGCTACAGAAAAAAATTATCAGATCTATGACTGGCACAAACAATAGACAATCATGAAAACCTTTAATTTGCAAGCCTTGACTGACTGTCAATTCCTTGCATGTTTATATATGAAACACTTCTGTTTGAGTTAAAATACCCACATCTTTTTGAGGGGAATTCATTTACACATACTTATGAAAGAAGGCACAAACAAGATTACGTGTTACCTTGCCACAGACTAAGATTATTTAAAAATACTCCATATTACATGGCTTTGAAGCTTAGCAATAAAATCCGTTCAAAGTTGAAGGACTGCAAGACAGAATCCACCTGTGCAATCATTGAAAAATATTTAAAAAGCAAATGCTGCTACAGTGTGGATGATTTTATAAATGAAGATGACAAGTAGGAGATATTACATTTGTTTTTTTTCTACATTATGTTCTATGTGTATGCCAATGTTCCCTTTTAATGGAGGTATATGTTCTTTTTATATATGTCCATTACTTATAAACTATGTATCATGTAAACTATGTATCTAAATATCTAGATATAAACATACATACTACTTAATGAAAGTATGTGGTCTTTGAAGTGTGTCCATATTTATAAACTACAGGAAAAAAGCATGAAAAATACTTTAAAAGAATGAGTTCAAACCACTGTGGAAATTCAAGAAAAAGGAAGAAATCTAACATTTGACTATCTTTTTGTGTTGTAATGTGCTTCTGGAAGCATCCATAGACTTTATTTTAATGTATCTTGTTTTAGATATACGTAGGTAGGCATAGAATTATTCATTTATGAGTCACCAATGTTTCAATCAAATTATTGTATATAACATATCGTGACAATAAAGACTCTATTCTATTCTATTCTAACTATCAGTGGACAGTGACATTTCTCTCTGACATCAAATTGTAAGGTTACTTAGCTTGGTCACCTGATAACATTGTCTTAACAGAAAGAGAGTTACTGATAAAATGGTAATGAATGTAATGTTAGTTGAAAAAGATGAGTCATCAAAATAAATATGCTAATAAGTGAACATTAAACCAATAGTACTGTATATTGTCTGTAATTTCTCAGTGGAGTAAAACAAACCAAATAATTTTGAGCAAGAGACTATGAATTAATGATGCTACTAAAGGAAGAAGAATATACAACCAAGTATGTAATCTTATAACCTCACAAAACATAAAATGCAGTATCCTGTGACTACAACATCAGCAGTTACAAATGTATGTAGCAACGTGTGGGGGGTATGAAATGGAATTATCACATGAGCTCAGTATTGGGCAATGCAAGTGATGGACCAGTTCATTACTGAGAAATACATTCAGTATGCAAAGGATACTGTTAACAAAAATTTACATGACCCACCCTTGAATATTGACAAGCGAGTGGTTCTCTCATGAATCAGGCATAACAGGAAATGTTGAATGTACACAAAAGAGAGCAACAAAAATGATCACAGGTTGGTTTGTGTAATGGAAGATCATCACTGAAATGCCAAGAAACCTAAACTGTAGATGAAGATAGGCATCAGCTATTGTATGAAAGCCTACTTCCCAAGTTTCAAGAACCAATATTGAGTGAGGAAACTAGGAATGTTCTACAGCCTCCAAAGCATCACTTGCATAGGTACTCCAAAGATAAGATTACACTAACTAGAGCTCATACAAAGGCATTTCAGAAGTCATTCTTTACCACACTCCTCATTTAAATGGAAGTGGAAGAAACCCTAATATGTGGTACAACATGAATTACCTTCTGCCATAAACTTCACAGTGGTTTAGCAAAATATGGACACTAATGCAGATGTAGTTATGGAAATTGATGCAGATGTAGTCATGTGTACAATGGCATCTGAGTAGACATTCTTTCCATGGTCCTTCTGCATACTGGAGGGGAAGAAACAGTAATAAATGATACAATTTGAAATACCATCTGCCATATACTTCTTAGTGGTCTGCAGTGTAAGAATCTAGTTGTAGATTCAGACTGACATTTAGATGTAAGTGCAGTAGAAACTGTGCAGCAATGATCAATGACCACTTCCATTCTCTTTGACTGCAGCCATCTTCCTGCCCATGCTCAAAAGGTTCAGACAGCAATGATGGTGTACCGGGCTTCTTTGTGCAGTTGCCTCAGAAGGATGGCAAGCCTGTCTCCTACCGCCTGCGCAACTGCCTTGCTGAAGACCAGGTAATGCCAGTGAACTTTTAACGGCTCACACAGTTTACAGTTAACTCAATTTCTGTTATTTACAGACCTGTGGCAGTATTCTGAAATTTGAATTGTGCTCCTCCAATACTTATCTTCTTCCATCAATGACACTAGAATATTTGTTTTAATTATTCTTGCTGGATGTACCAATCTTTATATTTCACTGTCTATTATTGTTATCAACTGCTTTAAATACTGATGAGAGCAAAGCACAATATTAACACTGTCCAGTAAGATGTCACTTTCAAAACGATTTCACAGAACAGTCTGGTGTTTCAGTTTCCATATTCCTTACACAATAATGTCCACTGAATTTAACTGTCCTTTTGGAGAGGGAGGGAAAAAGAGCAGCATGCTATAGTGTCTCCAAGCAACTGCCATATTGGTAAAAATGTTTTCACCAAGTCTTTGTTTTCTGGCTTGGCTCATGTTGTTTGCCAACTTGTGCTGTCTACTACCACCATGCAGCAGTGCTATTCAGTTGCTGCAGGATCTTTTTATTCTTCATGTTTTTCTGTTCCTGTTAACACCTATCATTAAACTGAATATCACACTAGACTAATTCGAGATCATCGTATTGAATGGATGCATAAAAATCCACTTTAAAAATATTTTTTTAGACTGAGAAAGAAATGAATGTTTTCTGTTGAGAATGTCTACCATTTGGGTTGACACACACACTGCAAAAATGAAAACTGGAAACAATTGCTGCAACACAAGAGAAATTGCTCCAATGGAGAGACATTTTTAGGAGGAACAATGGTTATATCACCAGTGTATATCACATGACATATGTTGTGAGCTACAGCTTGCTGATGTCACACCTCTATGCTGATCATGATATTGTGACTTGGTAATGTGCGTGGATTGACCACAGATTTATTACCACTTGTTGTGTTGTTGTATCGTATATGATACGAATCATTGCAGTGACGAGGAGGGTTTGTGGATACCCAATAGATAGTGATAGTGATAGTGAATGACAGACAACACAATGGTATGGAGTACACAACACACTTTGTTTTGTAGAAACTTGGTACATACAATGATACATGACATAACACACTCAAGCCACAGAGTGAACTGAACTGCCACTGTCAACTATCAGAGATACGAGGCGCATTTTTTAAGTAAGTACCATTTTTAAATAAAAAAAAACCATGGTAAGATATATCAATTATTTTATTTTTACATGAAAGCCTGTACCTTAATCTATGCACTGACGCCATTACAGTCTGATTCTTCCTTGTTTACATTGTGTACTGAGTGTTTTAAGATGCCTCTGATAATCGTGAGTCCTGCTGACTGTGAAGTATGGGCTGTTCTAAGTTTCTTAGTGCTAAAGGCCTAAAAGCAATCGATATTCATCGTGAGATCTGTGCAGTTTATGGAGAAAAAATTATGAGTGATGGAATGGTGAGAAAGTGGGTGAGAGTATTTAAAGGTGGCAGCACAAATGTGCACGATGAACAATGGAGTGGGCGTCCTTCAGTTGTAAATGAAAGTTTGGTGCAGGAAGTGAACAATAATGTGAGAGAAAACAGACACTTTATGATTTCCTCCTTGTGGGATAACTTTTGTAATGTTTC
This sequence comes from Schistocerca serialis cubense, assembly GCF_023864345.2. NCBI lineage: Eukaryota > Metazoa > Arthropoda > Insecta > Orthoptera > Acrididae > Schistocerca > Schistocerca serialis. Next base: position 211,907,152 of record NC_064646.1, on the reverse strand, counting down.
TCATAGTGTTTTGTATGGCATTGTGACCGAGCACTTGAATTACCGAAAATTGTGCACACGTTGGGTACCGAAAATGTTGACGGATGTGCACAAAACCAAACGTTTAGACAGTGCATTGATGTTCCTTGAGCAGTACCACAATGACGGTGATGATTTCTTAAGCCGAATTGTTATGGGCGATGAAACATGGGTGGCCTATGTCACACCAGACTCAAAGCAACAGTCCATGGAAGTTGAGCAAGGGCATCGTTTTGCTGCAAGACAAAGCCTCTCCGCATGTGACGAATCAAACCAAAGATCTCATCACATCTTTTCAATGGGAAACTCTTGATCTTGCTCCATACAGCCCTGATCTTGTGCCCAGTAACTACCATCTGTTCTTGCACTTGAAGAAACATGTGGACAGTCAGCGTCTTCATGACGATGACAAAACAGTGGTGATGCAGTGGTCAACAAGTCAGGCGGCAGACTTCTATGAGGAGGGTATTCAAAAACTGGTACAACGTTATGACAAGTGCCTCAATATTGATGGAAATTATGTAGAAAAGTAGATTAAGGCACAGGAGCAGTACTTACTTAAAAAACATGCCTCGTAAGACTCCAAGTCGTTTTCTCTGGTCAGTGGTGCCAATGTTCCCATAGAGCCCCCATCTGGTAGTGCAAAGCACAGTATGGTGGCGATGAGTGGGGGAGAAGGGGGGGGGGGAATGCTGGTCAGGGTGGTTTGGTGTAAGGTGTTGAGATAGTAGTAACAAAAATGTTTGAGTTTGAGTGTGTGAAGGCGCAGCCTGTGTGGGTGAGCAAGGAAGTCGGAGGTGGGGAAGATGTATTCCCCAGTATGTATGTATCAGTTGGATCCATGAGGAGTTCACTGTCTGGAGAGGGGGATGGGCCATCATCAGTGAAATGTGCATGCAGAGTTCTGGGGTCAACGTTATCGGGTAAGGTGAGAACTTCCTGGAAATGGTGTACTGGGAACTCAGGTGAGAGTGTGCATTCATCGTGGGCTCCTGTGGCTACCAGCTCCTTGTCTGTAACCATGAGGCTATGATCCTGTGGGTGGAAACAGCAGACATCTGGTAACATCTGGAATGGAGGGGACACAGCCACAGATGGAGGAGAGTTAGGAGTAGTGGGGAAAGCCACCATGATAGTAGAGTCTGTATCGGAGGCTTGTCAACGAGATGCCAGGCAGGTTTCAGTCAGTCAATTGAGACCATGTCTGGCTTGACATTAAGCAGAATGTCATAATTGTTGGGGGCATGTCAGAGAACTCTATGCAGGTCCAAGAATAGGGGTTGGAAGGCAGTGTTGACAGTATCATCACGCAGCGTCACATGGTCACACTTGGCTAGGCCTTTGGAGATGAAAATTTTAGGAGGGGTGTAGAGGTAGGGGGGAGGGGGGCATGAAGGTTGGTAATGTGGTAATGTGACATTGGATGCTGTCACCCAAGATGGGAAGCAATGTAGGCATAGGGGGAGTAATCAGAAGAGACGAAATCACTGGGAAGGTATAGTGTCTCACTGTATAAAATCTTGGCTAGTGAGGCATTGAGATCTTGTTTATGCACTGTGCAAACACCCAGCAGCACCCATGGGAATGCATTGGACCAGTCACTCCTGTGACACATAAGAGCAGCTTTCAGGGTGTGATGCCATCTCTCGACAAGTCTATTAGCTTGAGAGTGGTAGGTGGTGGTTCTGTAATTAATAATGTTGCATAGTTTACATGGTTCGGCAAACAGTAAGGACTCGAATTGCTTACCTTGATCAATGGCTATGGAGACAGGGCAGCCAAAACACGTGAATCTGGTAGACACAAGAACTCTTGAGAGATTTTTCAGCAGTGACGTCTTGCATGGGGGTAGCCTCTGCCCAGTTTATTACCTGGTCAACAATGGAGCGGAGATAGAGGTAGTAGCTGGATGGGGGAATGGAGGTTCACATGAATGTGTTAGAAATGCCCCTTCAGTATCTGTAAGGTGCCTAGTGGAGGCTGAGTGTGCCAGGTAGTTTTACATTGCTGGCATGGTACATAGGCCCTAGTTCACAACTCGCAGTCTCACTTAAAATGGGGCCAATCTTATCGCTCAGTTATAATGCAACTAGTAAGTTTGACAGCAGGGTGGGTGAGATTGTGAAACAGGTTGAAAATAATTCTGTGGGATTGTTGTGGGACAAATGAGTATGTGCATCCCAGGGATGTGTCACAGAAGAGAGGTTGACTTGAACTGGGGATGAATTTTAGCACAATGATGAGGATGGAGGAGGAATCATTTAAGAGATCCTGTAGCTGAGGGTCATCCTACTGAGCCTGCACGAGCTTGGTGAAGTTGATGGTACCCAAGATGGTGCCGATGCACGACAAGTAGTTAGTGACTACATCGTTTGCACCTTTCTTGTGACAGATGTGTGTAGTGAATTGCAAGATGTATTTAACCCTTTGTCTGCTCTGGATGTGTTTATGCGCACACCTTTGTACCTGTTCCTGTGTACTCTGAACGTGTTTACACTCACCACCAGTCCTTCTACCTGGTACTCTGAACATGTCTACACGTAGACATTTTCAGAGTACCAGGTAGAAGGACTGGTGGTGTGCGTAAACATGTTCAGAGTACTCAGGGACAGATACAAAGGCGCACACATTAACACTTCCAGAGCAGTTAAAGGGTTAAGGTGATGGTATCAGCAGAGGCACTCATCCATGGGCAGAGTACAGATGCCATCTGCTTTGGGCCTATAGTCCATATAAATGACAAGGGGGGCATCTTTCAATATCTTCTCTGAAATACCACACTGGCCTCATAAACAACCAGTAGCTCCTAGTCATAAGCCGACCACATGTGCTGTGCTTCAGTCAGCTTATGGGATAAGAATCAGAAGGATTGATTGGAACCATCAACCTCTTGCTAAAGGACAGCTCCTATTGCTAAATCACTAGCTTCAGTGGTGATGGACCAGGGAACTTCTGGAATCAGGTGAGCTATGGTGGCTACCTGAATCAGACCATCCTTGACCACTTGGAAGCATGCTGCATGTCTATGATCTGTGTGAGGCTTTGAGGGCCAGTGTTAAGGATTCCTGCAGATACAGGGGACAGTGACTGCTATGACATCAACTTCAGACAGGGCCAGGAGTGCTCGACAACTGTCAGTGGCTGCAGGAGGTCACGGACATGGCAGTGTAGTGTGTGTATCTGAACCATTGTTGGGAGCTTTGTTGATGCTGTGCCTACATCAAGAAACAGTGAAAATGCAGTGGCCAAGGACAGGCGGGTGTTGAGAGACTGATTACTAGTGGCAAGTAAAGTCAGCCACACTTTAATGGGAGCTTGATGATCCAGATTGTTCACAGCACCTCATTGGGCATTTTGCTGCCTATCCTGTAAATGTTCATTGAAAAGCACCTGATGTAGTTTCTCTTTGGGAGTCCAGGAGAGGCATCATAAGAGCACTGTTTTAGGGGTCCCATACTTGTCTGTAGACAGTGGTGTCAGAATGACACTTTAGATAATGTCAGCATTGGTGCCAAGGTAGCTGAGTAGGGTGATGTACTTAATGTCATCCGTGATGATAGCATTGGAGGCGAACATGCTTTCAACCAACACACACCACGGGTATGGGTTATCCATATGGAATAGTGGTAATGTGAGCCATGAAGCAGTCAACTGTTCGATTTGGTAATGTGGTTGGAATATGGCCCCACAGCACAGGGAGAACTGTGGCTCGGTGGTGGCCAGTAATGCAGGCAGCTGCATGAACCGGAGGATGGATGGCCTGCTGCATGGTGCAGATGAGGTGGCATGTGTATCAGGCGAATACATGTCCAGTGATACAATGGCAGCAGAGCAGGTCAGCATGGATCAGTAGTCAGGTCGTGAATATTTTGATGGAATGCATTACACTGGTAGAGTCTGTTACAAAGTCAATAAGCAGATTGTCAGTTGCGTTGCACTTTTGTGCCTCTGTAATTTGAATGAGGCTGCTGTGTGAGAAGTGTCACTGTCACTTTTAATCACCTGGGAAACATACAGAGCACTGCTCATGTCTGTCAGTAGTGTGGGTCGCAAGAGTTCTGAGAATTCATGGTTGTGGTAATACAATGGTGGTGTGATGGTCACATTGTCATCACTACATAACAGAGTTTCATATTGGTGACCCCAAAATTGTCAGAGAATGCTAAAATATTCTCTGAAAGTTTTGGTATCACCAATATAAAACTCTGGTATGTAGTGATAGTGAATGATAGATGACACAGTGGTATGGAGTACACAATACAATTTATTTTATAGCAACTCGATACATACAAGTATACACAACATAATACACTCAGTCACAGAGTAAACTGAGCTACCACTGTGAACTGTCAGAGATAAGACTCCGAGACATTTTCTCTAGCCAGTGATGCTAATGTTGCTACAGGGTATTGCTTGTTATGTCTATAGTATGTGGATAAACCGACATATGCTCTTCTGGTCATTCCGACTGGCATATGCCTTAAGGAATTTAGCTAGACTTGTTGGGTATGGGTTTGGCAGAAGGTTCTAGAGCTGGCAGCTGGTCATTGCCACCAGTTCTCTATAGCCCTAAGCTCAGGTCATGGTTCAATGATCTAGGTTAGGCACAATGATGGACTGTTATGTGTTTCAGGAAATGGGGATTCTGAGGATGAGGCAAACATTAACCTCAGTGTATGTTGATGCTAATGGTATGTGTGACTCTTTAAGCCTGTGGGTAAACTGCTGCACCCCAAATGTAGCAAATTTGTCAAGATAATGCAGGACTCTGTTTAAATGGTCTTTTCCCAGCTATGCATGTTAAATGTTGGTTCTTTCCCCACAAATTTGAAATGCTTCCAAAACAATTGAAAAAAAAAAAAGCCACTTTGGCAGATAGTTCAAGAATGATGTCAGACAGCCATAACTGTTTAGTAAATACAGAGTGTATCAAACAGAATCATCTGATTTTAAAAAATCAACTATTATGTTATTTGAGATATATGTGTGAACAATCTACTTTTGGAGAGAGAAAACCCTCGAGTTTTATGTGCTACATCAAAAAGAATCATCAGACTTTAAAAAATCATAACTTTTATGTTATTTGAGGTAAGGTGTATGGTCCATTTATGTTTTCTGAGAACACTGTTACAGGAGGCACATATCTTGTTATGCTTGAGAACTTTCTTTTCCTACAGTTGGTGATTTGAATGACTTTATTTACCAACAGGATGGGGCACTGCTCCACTGGCATCTGGAAGTACAGGAATTTTTAACTCAAAGGATTACCGAACAATGGATCATTGGCACTGGACCAAATAATTCATCCTTAGATTACTGGCCTCCAAGGTCTCTGTACCTGGCTGTATGTGATTATTTCTTGTGGGGGTTTATAAAAGACTGTATTGATATGCCTCCATTGCCAACAATGAATGAACTGAGACATCACATAACAGCAGCTGTGGAAGCTGTAACTCAAGACATGCTCACTGCAGTTTGGGAACAATTTGAATGCCACATTTACATATGCCATGCATCTCAAGGGGGGCGTACTGAACACCTATGAAAATGTATGGAAAAAAAAACTTTTTGAGTTTCCCTTTCATCAAAAAACAAAATTCATGGTGTATGTTTATTAGTTTCAGAAATACATTCTTTTTGATACACACTGTATAATTTACTTTTTCTGAGAATGTTTTTTTTCTTATCTTTAAAGGTATCATATTTTTACACAGGAAGAGTGTTGTATGGTATAGTACCAATGCTGAAACTGATAAAGTGACTATGATATGGAATGTTGTTCTTAGAGACACTGACCACTGAAAGGTCATTCAGTTCAGAATTATAAGTCTGTTGATTGAATATCCAGTCACTTCAAGCCATACAATGCCCTGAATTGAAGTAATGGTGCTAAATATGTAATAAAAATAGCTTTTAAGTATTGAAAGAAGACTGGTAATATGCAGGAGTTACAGAAATATAACAAAGAGAAATGGCCGTAGTGCATGAGAGCTAGTTTCAGTCATCTGGAGACAGCCTCAGACCTTGCATCCTCATGGTCATTGGAGAAAGAGCACAGCTTCAGAATGTATCATGGGATGGATTCAATATGGTCTTTCCAAAGTAAACATCCAGACATTCACTTCAGACAATTTGAGAAAGTCATGTAAAATTTAGCTCTAGCTGACTAGATGGGGGTTCACGACTCCAAAATGTGAATTGAGTGTGCTAAGCACTACATCATACTGCTCAGTCCAAACTCTTGACATGATTCAGATATCAAGACTATAGACATATTACCATGTCTCGAATATGGTGATGCTGTTATCCTACTCTTATAAAGAATGGGCAAAATAAAATTCACCCAGAAAATATTTACAGTAAAACTGATGCAGGACTGATCCCTGCTAATGAGCATCACAGAAGATGCTGTAAATGACCACCATTGACGTTGATGCAGTGCTGTTCATGATTTATCGAGCTATGAGACGTGCATAGCGTAGCTCTGCCTGAGGGTTAGCAGAAATAGTATTTTCAGTGTTCTGCTGTAGTTCTTCCAGTGTATGAGGATTATTGGAGTACAACTGATCTTTTGATTTATCCCAAAGGTAAAAATGACAGGGAGAGGGAGCACGAGATCAAGGTGACCAGGCGATTGCACTGTGGCAGATGACTGTTTTCTTCTCACCAAACACTTCTTGCAATTTTGAGGGGACTGTCAGGGCAGAAGTGTGCTGTTGCTCTGTCTTGCTGAAGATATGCAAACAGTCATTCATTTAATCCACATATGGATTAAACAGATCGTGGACATACCAGTCAACATTGACAGTTTGGTGAAAGAATCATGCTAAAACACAAATGTCAGGCATTGCACATCAAACAGCAATATTGAGGTTATGATACAGCTCTTCAAAGGGCTGATGGGACTATTCTAACACTTAATGACACATATCCTGACAGTTGAACAAGGCCTCATCTGAAGAAATCAGACATTTATAATAAAAAAGTCCTGATTCCACTTCACTCAGAAACCACCACCAGAACTCAACAAATGAAAGTTTAGCTGTAAACTTTCATTTTTGCATATAGTTAATTTGTAAGCATTGAGATTTTGTCAGACTTTGTTCCAGGCTTTTCTTAACTCAAATAATGTTTCATTGTGTTTGAACTCTTTTCAGGTAGTTGTGATTTTTATTTTCTATGGAACCCACTTCATGCAACTTTGCCACTAGTTTTGCATTGCACAATTTGCTGGAGGTTTTGCCAAAGCACTCAAGTCTTAAACACTTGGACAAACAGTTACGCATATGTTTTTCATTAATTGTACTTTGCATAACACTCAGCAGTGATCACCATTTGTTTTACTGTGAGCACCATTTGTGTTGTATTCAACTGGTTACTAAACATGTTTACTCCACTCATGCACTCATATGTAATGACACATCAAGGTACTCAGCATAGAGCATGTGGAAGCTGCATATGCACAGAAAAGTGACAGCAACCAGATGGTGTATAAAAATCATGGTTTCCTGTGTTTTCTGTGATGGACAGTTCTCCTGTTTAATACAAAGGCTCAACTTCATGTAAGTCTTATAAATATTTTCCATGCTAATTTTATTTTCGGTCTTGGAAACACATACAGCCGGGAGAGCGGTGTGCTGATCACAAGCCCCTCCATTTTCGCATCCAGTGACACCTGTGGGCTGAGGATGCCACAACGGCCGATCAGTACCTTTCGGCCTTCATGGCTTGTTTGAGAGGAGTTTAGTTTTTAATTTTATTTTGCCAACTCTTTTCATGCACCTATATTCTGTCCACAAATATGGTTTATGTACCATATAAATATTATCTGTACTAATTGGATTTTGTCCACCCTTAACAAGCACTTGTCTTCTATCCACAAATATCATTTGAAGACTGTAGCTTAATTGGTTTTCATGTAGTGCTGTCATTTTCCTTAATTGTTGCTTTTTATGTTATTTCCCACTAATTTTTAATAACCACTGCACTAATGCTCAAAACACAATGTATGTATAATCTCATAGCTGTTACAATGCAAGTTTAAAACTGAGATATTCTATTTCTTTGTTAAATGTTTGGAATTTGACATTAATCACTACAGTCATCAGCAGTCAGTGTCCTAACAGATTTTCTTATTTTAGTGATTTTTTAAATATTTTTTTCTGTTGCAATGCTTGGTACAAAATAATACATACAGGGTCTGAGGACATTAGACAAAATCTTTTTCTCTTGGACAGGGTGGAGACTGCCTTGAACAAACTGACAAGCCACGAGATAATTTTGTGCTGCGCATTGGCAAAGGCAAATCCCACTTGGAGTTGGAGCTGAAGACACCTAAGAAGGAGGGTCCCAGGTATAGTATCATATGTGTTACTTCCCACCTGCAGACTCTATAGTACTATCATACATTTAGTCAGTGTTATAATGATCCACTGATCTGTGAATCTTGCAGCCTAGTTACTGGAAATTTACTTTCTGTATTATTTGAGACAAACTCATTATCTGGATCACAGTTCAAAGTTCTTGTGTTGTAGGCTTATGTTTGTACACTGGATCCTATTACTCACTAGAAGGAAGGAAAATTAGGGTTTAAGGTTGTATAGATGATGAGGTTATTAGAGATGGGTGCAATCTGAGATAAGGGAAGGATAAGGGAAGGATGGTCTTTCAAAGAAAAAGAATGTACAGGGTGACTCAGGAGGAATGGTCAATGTTCAGAGATATGACAGGAACACTGACATTTGCTCTATTCTGAATTGTTTCCGCGATAGAAATGTTCATGTACAACATTGTGCTGAAAATTAATGTCTCTGATTTTTTATGTGAAAACTTAAAGATGTTTAAATGAAAATAAATTTTATTAATATTCTACATCTTTGTTCTTCATGTCTGCATATTTCTTTCTCAACATGTCACATTCCTATCACTGAAATGTAGTCCAAGTAACCTCAAACATATTTTTTTTTTAACAAAGAAATTCTCCAAAGAATTTAGAAGTTATTTTATTTTTCCTTCGCTACCAGTTTCAGCAGTTCAAGATGCCCTCTTCAGGCCCCATATGCACCTCTAAAAAATTATCGATATTCACATATTGGGGCCATCTGTTTCTAGATGGTGTGGATTCTCAAGTGCTCCTACCAAAGACTTGACTGCAGTCTAGTCTTCAAAGAAAACACTTGAGAATCAATGACATATAGAAACAGATGGCTCCCCAGTATGCCAACATTGACAATTTTTGAGGAGTGCATGTGGAGCCTGAAGAAGGCATTTTGAATTGCTGAAACTCATCACGAAAATAAAATAACTTCTCAAATTGCATGGCTGTTTGGCGAATTTCTTGTTAAATATTTGACCAGCCATTGTCTCATGTCCACAATGGATCAACAGAGACTCAAACATAGGTAGCTGTTTCAAATACTTTCACTCTTAGTTTAGGGATATTGCAGATGTGACTGACCTTACATTAGTGACTTCTCAATATTATCACAAATATCTCCTCACTCCTAAATAAATTTACAGACTGTAGACATAATAGTTTGAAGAATCATGCAGGCAAAGTTATTTACATATGTATGAAGTTTTTAAATATATTTATGTTGCATATCTGAAAATAAATTTTAGAAGTCAAGTGCTACCAGTAATTACTATTGGATTCACATATAATGACAATGGCTAGCTGTTTGCAACAGAGCCCACATCACAGGGGAAATCACTATACAAGTTCACTGTTTAGACTATCCTAATCTATTTGCCTTGATTTGAGAAGCAATTGGGAGTGCTTCATTCTGCTAGTCAGTTTGTTTTAAGGCACTGAAATGCGTGGTATTGTTTCAGTAAGTGAATCTCCACACATACCTATGATTTTGTGATAATAACACATTAAATTACTGGTCCTATCCCATTAGAAACCCACCATGTTTGATTAGATGTATGGAGTGTGTGAAAACTTTAAGCAGTGGTTCCAGCGATATGAGAACTCACCTGTGCCATCACAACAATCATCACCAGGAACTTTCTGAAATTCACTAACAGGAGAATTAGATGAAACCCACCAGGTTGTCAATCAACTGGAGTGCATGTGTCAGACCAATATCACACCATGGGTTACTGAGTATATTGCCATGACTGACCCAACCCCAAAGACTGATGCTGAAAATAAGAGAATGTGAATGTTTCCAAACAACAAAGTGCAAATTAAAGAAAACTGAAGGTAAAAGAAGACATAAAAGTTGTTCTGAACAAACAATTCTCCAATAACCAGGATGTGATGGTGTGCTTAGTCTTGTATCAAGTACTTGTTCTGTAAGACTATATGAGAGGCACATGTACAGAGTCATACACACATGACTATTTAATGTTTTTGTGTAATGAACAGACAAGAACTTCAGAAAACTTCACTCTGTAATTATTTGGAATGAATTTTGTGGCTCTAAATTGCCATTCACAGACGATACTGTTAATATTTGTAATACTGGCATGAACAGGGTTCATAGCTCATCTGGTCAGTAGGTTATGTGCCTTCGTCTGTTTGTAAAAGTTACTGAGAAAAATGTGCTGTTGTTTCATCTTTTAATAATTCAACTCTCATATTTTTTGTTAGTCACAGTATTTATATGTGTGGCCAGAGATATGATTTTTTAAGCATGCATTGATCTTATCTGCTGGTGTTGTTTTGGGGGTCACTGAAAGTGTTTGTAAAAATCTTCTGAGAGTATGAGCAGACCTTCTCCCATCACTTCAGAGTTTCCTTACAAGTCCTGTAATGTTCTATGAATTGTGTTTTATTCATCTCACGACATAACATTTGCAATCCATTTGGTTTGCATACAGGAGACATGTCAAAAATTTATAATACAGTTGCAGTGATTTTTACATTAATAAATAATAGCACTACAATAAATAATAGCACTCTAAAGATATTTCTTGCAATATGTAACACATTTTATCCAGCACAAATTTCCAGTTTGTCCTGCATGAATACATCAACTGAGGAATGACACTTCAGTGTCAGTATCTCATATAGCTTTCTTTTAAGTGAACCTAAATTCATCTGCATCAACTTGTTCCCTTTTAATTTATTACAAATTTTCATTCCCATGTGTTGAGGTCCCTGGGCATGATGTCTGAGGCAGTGGGTGGAGAGCGTAAAATTTTCTTTGTTTCTAGTATTGTGTGAATGGACAAAATGGTTTCCCTCGAATAATTCATGTCTGGTGTACAAAAATATAATAATCTCATGTATGAATAAGGATGGGAGAGTTAATATTTTAAGTTTTCTGTCCACAGCTTAGAGTGATTTTTTTATGTGCCAATGTGCGTTCTGCCCAGAAGACAATTTTAGCTTGCTTTGGAAGTTCACCCCATCCAGATGCTCTTGAGATTTTACAAGCTGGGAATTGTTCTTTGGCTGTATTCAACAATGGTTGTAGGGTGGAATGGGTAGTTCATTATTCTTCCATGAGTGTGGCTATAGTGCTGGACAAAACCAGTCCAAGTGTGATGTATTTTCTAGCACATATTTCTGCCAGCAGTAGATTTATTAGAAACATTTTCCTGGTGCTGCTTGGTGCATCCAAGAAAATAATTCTACCAGTGTTGGTGTTGATATGTTCCATGATAACATTGAACATTCACTTTTGATTGTAATTGAGAAGTAGTTTGTTGTGAGCAATGTATTAAAGTAGTTTGTTGAGATTGTACCTTTTCTCATTTGTAATTTTGAAGTTTAGTGTAATGGTAGCATCTTTTCATGGTGTTTGCATCCCAAGTTGTACTAAGGCCTGGTTGTTTATTGCTAAACATTTATCTTCTAGGCAAATGAGCATTTCATTCAAGACATTGTCACTGAACTCAATGGTCAGATCAGGGTGACTTGATTGATTTGGTACAGTATGTCATCACTCATACTCTCTTTGAAGGAGTCCCATAGATGTTTTGGATTCAATGGGTGACGTGTTTTCAGAATTATGCTTAATAAGTCTCTCATTTGTTCAGCTGAGGCTGTTTGTGGGGCTTCTTGTAGTGTTAATTTCCAGCGATTGTTGTTTTCCAGTAGTCCTTAGCATTGGCCTGCTATTCTGTATGTATGGAATTGGTAAACATCAACAGTCTTGAGACCTATGAAACTTGTTGCTCCTCATATTTCATGTAGAATATCTGGTGATTGGAACATTCAGTGTTGTTCATATCTACAGTGTATGCTCAGCCTAGAGCACCATTTTTCATGATTCCTGGGTGGTCTTTACTGGAATTCCTTTTATTCATTGTTGAAATATTTTTCTTGTTGTGTTTCACTTATAATGGGTAGGGACATAAATATATAGTAATGCTTTTGTGTATGGATTCATGTGACACAGTTGTATAAAGCTGTTAATGTGTTCTGAGGGGGTTCACTTGCAATTTTTCTGGGGGTGTCTTTTGTGAAGTAAACTCTCTGTCCTTTCTCCAAATGTACTTCTAGATGTTTCACAATTGGTTTGTGTTCGTGTATGGAAAAATCAAAAATCTGCCATGCTGCTTCATTACTGTTGATGTATCTTTCCATTTGGTACATGAGGATCTCATCATTTCTGTTTTGTTGTTCACTGTCTTTGGCTATTTGAAGTACTGCCATGTTATTGCCTTTGTTCACAAACTTACAGACATATTAGGTGGATTTCACTGAACTGCAGTATTCTATGTTTATGCATGCTTGGAACATTTTGGAATATAGTGTGTTACTTGATGCTACCCACTGATTATCTGTTTCCAGTTCATTGCTGCCTAATATTCATATATTTGTTGTTAAGCTACCATTTTTGGGTGATCGTCCTTTGTATTTGGGATAGCCATCACATCCAGTTTGTGTTTTGTCCAAGTATGATTTTGGGTATTTTTTTGTACATTTTCCATCACTCATACGTGACAAACTGTGGTTTAATGGCCCTCATGGTCCCTGAAGCATGTTTTTCACTACTGTGTCGTACAGTTCTGGATCACCTTGTGAATTGGGAAATACAGTTTGGATGATTTTGTTAATATCCCTGGGATGAATTCTGTCATGCCATATGAGTGAGGCAGTCCTCACTTTTGCCATCCCCATCTAACAGTTCCAAAGATCAGGTATTTTGTGATAACTTCAATAAGTCTCATTTGTTTTGTCGGAAAACTCAGATTATGTAGTGTTGATGCATGGGGGCTTGTCTGTATCTTAGTTGTTCTTTGATTTCTGGCCATGAGGAGTTACGTGTGAATGTTATGAAGAGGTCACATCATCCATATTTTCTTATGTAGGTCATGGCATCTTGAGTGTATTTGTGCATTTGTCTCGGACTTACTACATATGATGAGGGTAAGATTTCCATTGTTCCAGTGTCATTAATATTTCTGTGATTTATGATTGTGTCTTGAAGATGGATGCATTCTTCCGTGTGTAATTTCTTCTGATTCAGTCTTTTGTAAAGCATCTGTTCCACTTCTACTTTTGCGTACATATCTACTGGGAATTGTTAGAATAAATGGCGAATGTTGAGAATGTGATTGTATGTTTAATTGTCTCTGATCGTTAAGTGATAAGCATAGAACTTCTTCGAAGAGACTTTTTTTTTCTTCTACGCCTGTTTCAACTTGGATTTGTTTCACATTAAAATGGTATCCATCCTCTCCATGCAGAAATGTTAATGGATATTGGAGGGAATCACATGAACGGATGTCTCTGCGATGCGATGTAGTCCTTCTCTTCTTCATTGTACAGTTATGTCACAGCTTGTGTTTTTATTGCCCGCAATTGAGATGATGCTCTATGTCTATCTGAGATGCATTAAACTGACATTTGCATTCTCTAGGTACTCTTTTGTCAGCTTGAATTAAAGCTTTATAGTCATCAGAAATCATTCAGTCTAGTGCTGTTTCAAACATGTGAATCAGTTGATTATGTTTGTGTAAGATCCTCGAACATCCTGGACTACTTCTCATCTGAATCCACTGATATATATGCATTACTGACCAATTTCTATTTCTTCATTTCTGATGAAATGTACTTGCAGAAATGTATGGTCTTCATTGGGTAGTGGTAGTAATGATCCTATGTTGTGATAGATTTGTCCTTGAATGGAAAAAAAAAAAAAAAATCAATTTCATCTCTGTTGGTGTCAATCAAAATGTCGTCAAGAGAATCAGATATTATATGCTTTTATGTTTTGAAGAAAGTGTTTTGATTTTGGAGTTTCTCCAATTATGTAATGTAAAAATTACTGTGGAGATGCTTCCAGTGGTGGTAAGAGAACTTTTCCATTCATGCAACAGACTCCTGTTGCTTCTCTACTGAGTTTTTTTACATTGCAAAATTGTTAGATGTTATCAATTTTCTGATTATGATGTGTTTGTTATACTCTTTAATTGGGTTGTAGTGGAATGCTTCATTTGTTAGGTTGTACTGTTTACTTGCCCTTGTCTGCACTTCTTCTAGGGTGATATTTTCATCGCTGGCTTGAGTTCACAGTCTTTTATTATAAGATTGTGTAACAATTCTTGAATTTTCTGTTCATTCATTTCATGGTTCTCCAGTTTCTCTGCTTCTCATGATGCTCATTATCATTCATTGGGAACTTAAACATGCCTTGTACACTTCATCTTTTTCGTGTTTTAACAGTTCTATTTGTTTTCACCATTATGCTTCAGAACTGACAACATCTCCTCTTCTTTTACATTTGTGCACTGTCTAAAATATAAATCAAATCAACTTTTTACTAACAAATACACTAAGTACACTTGACATACTTGTCACTCTTTATTTTTGATTTATATTTTCAGTCACTGTATCACTTTGACTACTCACACTTCACTGTTTGTTTTTATTCACTCACTGCACCATTTTTTTGATCCCTTCCTTCATCACTGATAAGAAACTGACATTTGAACCCATGATGGGTCTTTACCAATGGGTAGCCCCACCAGGAGCAAATTCCAGAACATACCAAAAAGGCTTTGAATGGTTTACAATATTCCAGAACATTCTACAACATTTGAGAGTGTTCTGGAATGTACCACAATGACCTGCAATGTTCCCAAACACTCTTGAATCTTTCCAAGTGTTCCTGAATATCCTGGAACATTCTGGAATGTTGTGAAATGCTCTCAAATACTTTTGAATGTTCTGGAATGTTCTTGAACACTCTCAAATATTCTGAGATGTTCTAGAAATTTCTAGAGGGGGAAGCCTCCTTCATAGATGGGGGATAGGGGGGTACCACACCATATAACTCCCTTGATTGCACCACAACTCGTTTCTGAGTGTTAGCGGCTTGCACATTGTACACTTACTTTTATAATATATATTGATTCTTCATGGACTACATCATCTCATCTTCTTGCAAATAGTCATTGCTGCACTGAAGTGGAAAGAAAAAGGCATCTAAGACTGCAGTGATATTTAATAAACAATCTGATGTCAGATACATGAGACGCAAGGAAATGTGATATATGTATCGGCAGAGATTTGCTTTGATTTGATTTCTATGGAATGCAAAAATCTGTTGTGTGTTGATAGACCAAGACGCAGGACAGTGACACTGGAGATGAAGAATTACAACTTGATACACCAAACACACACACACAATAAAGCCATGTATCCATATCTCCAAGTAAAATATAACTTATATATAAAAACAAAGATGAGGTGACTTACCGAACAAAAGTGCTGGCAGGTCGATAGACACACAAACAAACACAAACATACACACAAAATTCAAGCTTTCGCAACAACCTGTTGCCTCATCAGGAAAGAGGGAAGGAGAGGGGAAGACGAAAGGAAGTGGGTTTTAAAGGAGAGGGTAAGGAGTCATTCCAATCCCGGGAGCGGAAAGACTTACCTTAGGGGGAAAAAAGGACAGGTATACACTCGCACACACACACATATCCATCCACACATACAGACACAAGCAGACATATTTAAAGACAAAGAGTTTGGGCAGAGATGTCAGTCGAGGCAGAAGTGTAGAGGCAAAGAAGTTGTTGAAAGACAGGTGAGGTATGAGTGGCGGCAACTTGAAATTAGCGGAGATTGAGGCCTGGCGGATGACGAGAAGAGAGGATATACTGAAGGGCAAGTTCCCATCTCCGGAGTTCGGATAGGTTGGTGTTGGTGGGAAGTATCCAGATAACCCGGACGGTGTAACACTGTGCCAAGATGTGCTGGCCGTGCACCAAGGCATGTTTAGCCACAGGGTGATCCTCATTACCAACAAACACTGTCTGCCTGTGTCCATTCATGCGAATGGACAGTTTGTTGCTGGTCATTCCCACATAGAATGCGTCACAGTGTAGGCAGGTCAGTTGGTAAATCACGTGGGTGCTTTCACACGTGGCTCTGCCTTTGATCGTGTACACCTTCCGGGTTACAGGACTGGAGTAGGTGGTGGTGGGAGGGTGCATGGGACAGGTTTTGCATCGGGGGCGGTTACAAGGATAGGAGCCAGAGGGTAGGGAAGGTGGTTTGGGGATTTCATAGGGATGAACTAACAGGTTACGAAGGTTAGGTGGATGGCGGAAAGACACTCTTGGCGGAGTGGGGAGGATTTCATGAAGGATGGATCTCATTTCAGGGCAGGATTTGAGGAAGTCGTATCCCTGCTGGAGAGCCACATTCAGAGTCTGGTCCAGTCCCGGAAAGTATCCTGTCACAAGTGGGGCACTTTTGTGGTTCTTCTGTGGGGGATTCTGGGTTTGAGGGGACATGTCTGCTTGTGTCTGTATGTGTAGATGGATATGTGCGTGTGTGCGAGTGTATACCTGTCCTTTTTTCCCCCTAAGGTAAGTCTTTCCGCTCCCGGGATTGGAATGACTCCTTACCCTCTCCCTTAAAACCCACTTCCTTTCGTCTTCCCCTCTCCTTCCCTCTTTCCTGATGAGGCAACAGTTTGTTGCGAAAGCTTGAATTTTGTGTGTATGTTTGTGTTTGTTTGTGTGTCTATCGACCTGCCAGCGCTTTTGTTCGGTAAGTCACCTCATCTTTGTTTTTATATATAACAATTAAAATTAACGTATAAAAACTGAAAATACATATATAAACTTATGTTTGCTCCAGAACAGCAAGTCCAATTCTGTATTAGTTTGTGTCTGTTATTTTATTTGAGTATAACTTCTCAAACATGAAATTACAATAATTAATTTTCATATTTTATTAATTACTAGAGGTTCCCTTCTTGGAAAATGTTCCCTTCATTTACAGAGCTTCTACACAATCGTGTAATTAAGATTCCATGACTATTTTCTTCTTAACTTTTCCACAAGTACATATTTCCATACACCTCTATGTCAGAAATTAGTGTTTCTTGTTAAAATTTGTGTGTTTAAATGGGTTTCAATTAGACTGTTACATTTCATGGAGAAGATGGCGGATGACAAGTCGATGGAGAATCACCCTTGCCTCAAAATACAGCACTATTTATATCTCCCTCTAGCAAATTTGTTTCCCTAAAACTCGTGACTAACCACATCAATCATAATAGCAACCAGCCCTGACATGGTAACATTGCCTCACCCATTGCAGCAGCCATTGTTGTGCTATGCCATTTTCTGCTGTAGGCATATGC
Organism: Schistocerca serialis cubense; assembly: GCF_023864345.2. Lineage (NCBI taxonomy): Eukaryota > Metazoa > Arthropoda > Insecta > Orthoptera > Acrididae > Schistocerca > Schistocerca serialis. Next base: position 211,889,564 of record NC_064646.1, on the reverse strand, counting down.
CTTTGCTAAACTATTTGCTTTCCTGTCTGTTTATACTGTCCTACAAGTCACCACCCAGGTGGCTTTCAGCCCATGGCAACTAATGCAATCCTTCTGATGAACAACGTATCACTTCTTATTACTTTTCCACTAAAATTCAGACCACGGCATTGCTTTTCCCTCCTCCACAGAGAAGACCCAGTCCCTTGGGTCTTTCTTTGGTCCAGTTCTCTACTGAAATCTCCCAGTTCATAAGCTAGTAGTACTACTATTGAGTTGGTTCCTCCTAAATACTATGCAGTTATTATGTTAAAACTGAACCAAAACATCTCTCCATCCCTAGCTCAGGGAATCCAATCTAATTGAACCCAGTCATCGCTGGATCCCCTCTCTGTCTGACTTGTTGTCTCAGATACTTAAAGGCTAGGCAAAGCAAGATCAGAGTCATTATGGTGCTTGGAAATGTGACACTCAAGTCCACTGTCACTCTACATCTTTCATTCCAATTCTGTTTCACAGGCTGCATGACTGCTTGGTCATAACCCTCCCCTCTTGTGCAACTATCATCTGACTTAAAGAATCATCCAGGCTCAGTTCCCAGGTGTCACTACGAAATGTAGGTTTCTACCTGGATGACATTTCCTAGGATTTGTTTGGCCAGAATAGCTGTGTTTTGTCACATCAACAGAGTAACTCCTGTGATGGTGACTGCCAAATCGAATAAGGATTCCACACTTAGTCCCATTAATTAGCAACCTACTACCCTTAAATTCTAAATGTACCACTCCCATGAGCTTTCTCTGCGTGTATCAACTGGCAGCTGTCACTTCATTATCATATACCAAGTACTGCTAATATAGTCCTGACCTCTAGATATATGGTTTAGACTCAGTTACCTTTTTCTGACTTGGACCCCCTTGGCTATCCCTCTGAACAACTTCATAATGCCTGTACTGCTCCTGGTTGTAACTTCGTGCATTGGGCATATGATGATTCTATTGCTCTGGCATTGCTAAAGCTCTTCTTCAGACATCAGTACTTGTTGATCCCCATCTTCTTTCACTAACAACACTCCTTCTTTCCTTATCTGCAAACATTTCCCAGTTGCTACCAACTTCACTGGATAGGCTTGCACCATGTAACAACTGAACATTGCGTGCTTGACTGGTAGTGGTATCCTTATTGCTAGGTACAGTCATGTGTTACACAATGACAGATCTACTGGTGCACTATGGTAATAAAATGTGTGGTTCTGACTATTTGGTTCCACTACCAGTTGGAATTCCAGTGGCAATTCCCTTTGAACCTTCCTCAATCCTCCTAAACAATGTTCAGGTGGCAACAAGACTGGGCTTAGGTTCTTCCATTCACTGCCTGATGGATGGCTTCCTGTAAGTTCATCAGTTCTACCCTTGTATCCCAAATGATTGTAGTAATCATGATAGCATCACTTTTACATCTAGTACCTGCATCTAGGCTTGCCCTGCTTCCAAATTGTGATTCAGAGTAGTAGCCAAGTTCTTAGCATAGTCCATAACTTTTTTTGTTAAGTGCCTGAGTGTGCATGTACAAGTTCATGCACGCACGCATGCATGCATGCATGCATAATTACACCCTCCAGGTTCATGATTTGCATAAAGTGACAGTCCACTGTTGCCTTATTCAATTCTGTTATCTCCCTTGTGGCTTCTGTTGTTCTATTTAATTTCCTTACGGTGTTCATGTCTGCTGTTCTGAATAGTGTTTTCACTATCCTACCATCAACATCAACTCATCCTCTTCTCACCCTCCTGGGTTCATGCGGTACCACTTCGATCACTTTCTGCATTTGTTTCCTTAATTGAACATTTACCCTGCACCATTTTGAGGCATCTCCAAATTCACTGTTTTTACTTTATAAATGCTGCACACCTGAAAGCAGAGCCTCGAGCCTCCTGGCCTCATTCTGCAACTCCCAAACCTTAAATACTGAACTCAGTGATCATATGTACTTGATATTACTAAATCCCATTGCCTGGACTATAACATTCCGCCATCCAGGTGATAATTCTCCATTGCCCCTACTCCTCACTCAGCAAAGAGGTACAGCACTGTCAAAACAAGCATTCTTCTTCTTCTTGCCTTCTCCACCCAGTAACCTGAGGAAAGGGACCATCATTACCTCCCCTCCCAGTGGAAGCCCACTGTTGTCAGTAAATAGCACAACCCACCATAATTCAACTAAATTTTATCTCAGACAAACACACTGTCTTATCCTAAACAACACACACAGAAAACCCTATACTACATGCAAGAAAAACAAACATCTCAAAAATCATAAAACATAATACATCACAATCACTTTCTTCACCTTAATGCATATTGAGGATGAAATACCTGAGGTGCCTCTTCCATGGTGTATTCTTTTGCTTCCTCTTCTCTGCTTCTTTCTTCAACTTTAGCCCAATTGCCTGTGGTATCACTTCTGGAGCTCCTCTGAATGGTCACATATTCCTGACGTGCACAATTGTTTGCCTTGTTGTTAACTGTAGTTTTCCATTAACTGGTGATGTAGTCTTGATTAGTTGATATGGGTTCTGGTAATATATTAAAAATTTCTTTGTTTTACCCTTTGCCATATACAGACTTGATAGCATTACCCATTGGCCTACTTTGGTATTGCAGTACACTTCACTGCTTCTTCCCGTTTTTCCAGCACTTTGGTGTTTGCTCATTGTACTTTGTTCCATACTTCCTTCACTTTTCTAGCTAACTTGAATGGCAACAATCCTATACTAGTGTGTACTTTGGACCTGCATACACCCACTACAAATAGTAAATACCTGTCCAAGTCTGAATGATGTGTGCTCACATAATAACTAAGTGTTTTTCCAGTTGTCCGATGAACTAGCTCTGTTATTCTTATAGTTTGAGGATGAAGTGGACCTGCTCTTAAATTTTTTACTTTCAGTAATTGACACAACTTCTTCATTCGGTCTGACATTAAGTTTTTCCCTTGGTCCATAACTATTGTCTCTATTATTGGAAACTTCCACATCAATTATTAATTAATGCATGTGTGATTGTAACTGCTTTCTGATCCAGCATCAGTACCATCTTGATGTAATGTGAAAAATGATCTGTTATGGTTAGTACATAATGATTACCTACTGATGTTCCGTTGAATGATCATAACGCTTACGCTAATAAAACTACATAGTTTTGATGCCTCTGGCAATCTTTGCAGCAACAGTTGTTTTCAATTCAAATCTGCAAGCCGCACACATTTAATACAATTCCTCACGTACTGTTTGACATCATTTTTCCTTCCCCTCCAAGAATATTTTTCTGCCACCCTTTGATTCATTGCTGCACAACTTCCATGGCCAGACATCACAATCATGCATTTCATGTGCACTTCCTCCTCTAACTTTGCTGGCCCTATCATTTGTGGACCCAATTTTGTCTCTATGCCCAAAAAACCATCATAGAATACTGAACTGTTGTTGTTTGCCAAACTGCTTTTATTCTTTGTTGGCACTCTTTGATGTCTGCCATTCCTCAAGGTCCTGACCTAGTATCTGTATTACTGCTATTTTTCTGCTCAATCCATCCACATTTCTGTGTCTCTTCCCTGGTTTGTGGATTACTTCATACTCTGATTCACAGAGTCTGAAAGCCCATTTCATCAGTGTACTGGGTCCTTCAAACCTAATAACCACTTCAATACACAGTCTGTAACCACTTTGAATTTCCTGCCATATAAGTAACACTGAAAATATATTATTCCATATACTGAGCTCAGCATCTCTGCCCTGTTTAACTGTTTCAATGCAGAAGCAGTTGGATATTCCTGATCATTGATTTCCTGAGTTAAGTTACACCCTAGAGCATGATTTGACACATCACTTGATAATATAAATTCCTTTCAAAAGTCCGGGAATACTGGCACAAGACTCAACATTAACACACTTTTCAACTCTAAAAATCCTCCCTGGCATTCTTCTGGCCATGCAAACTTGACACCCTTTTTTAACATCTGTGCAAGTGATCAAGCTACATCCACACATCCCCCAAAAATGTCCTATAATAATTTATGAGACTGAGAAGAGATTGCAACTCTTTAGTTCTTTGAGTTACTTGAAAATCCTGCACTGTATATATGAATCTCGAATCAGTATTTACACAATCCTTCCTGTTGACATGTCCTAAATAATTTACATCCCCCAAAAATGTCCTATAATAATTTATGAGGCTGAGAAGAGATTGCAACTCTTTAGTTCTTTGAGTTACTTGAAAATCCTGCACTGTATATATGAATCTCGAATCAGTACTTACACAATCCTTCATGTTGACATGTCCCAAATAATTTACCTCTTCCAATGCAAAATGATATTTTTCTTTATTCAATATTAAATGAGCCGTCCATATCATCTTAAACATTTCCATTTATTGCTACCTATGTCCCTGTAAATCCTGTGAAAAAAAAATTATGTCATCAACATACACAGAACACTGACGTTGTTTTAATCCTCTCAGTACCCTATCCAATAGCTGTTGAAATGTTGCTGCTACATTTTGCAATCCAAAAGATATTCTTCAATATTGATAGCGTCCCCATGATGCTGGAAATGCAGTCTTTGGTCAGTTCTCCAGAGCAACTTCTAAGTAATGGTACCCATTTCACAAATCCTTCTAAGAGAAGTACTGGCACAGTCCAAGATTATCTATTGTTTCAGTGATATTCAGAACCAGGTAGGCATTAGTTACAGTTTTGCTATTTGAATGTTGATACTTGCAACAGAAGCAGTACTTCTATGAGCCATCAATACTTCTCGGGCACCATTACAATCCCCACTCCCCAGGGGCAACTGCTTTCCTCAATTATCCCATTAGCCAATTGTTGATTTGTAAAAACCTCGAAGAATCATTACAATGATCAAGGTGTTATAGTGATGCTTCATCCCCTGCCAGAATCCTGTGTTGACTTACTGGTGTTGCTGGCTACTGTCCTCGTGGAAACAACAGAGCTAGGAATTCCCATCATAACTGCTCCATTTGTCCTCTCTCTGTTCCTTTTAAATGCTTCAGCTTCTCATGAAATGTAGTCCTAGCAGCATCCTGTGCCACTAGACACACAATCCCATGAATTAAGCCGTAATGTCATTGTTTGCAATTCAGTTGGACTGCTCAGTACAACTGACATACCTCACAGCAGATGAACATTGACAACACTTTCTTTGAGCCAGAATGTTTCCCACTAAGTCCCACAATGCATTTTTGAGGTCAATTATGAAATAATGTTGATGCAGAAGGTCTAACCCTAGGATCATGCTGCAGCCCTTGCTTATATGAGACACACACTGTTTAAACTTAGATGTTCCCAACAAAAAATTCACCAACACTGGCCCCAATGGTCATAAATCACTATTCTCTACTCCACACAACCTGTAACATGGCAGATTCCAGAGCCTCCAACCCATTACCTCTCTTGAGGCAACTGACACATACACCCCTGTTCCCAACAAAATCGTATACTGCCTGTCATCTGGCACATCTGTTATGGCACATTTTGCCTCTGAATTCTTTAGTTTTGCTAGTAACTACTGATGGTGGCTCTGTGGTTCCCTCTTTAGCTTAACAGACCACTTTTACCCCCAGACCGACTCTGCAATTACCCCTATATTGTCATCTGTGATCCATACTACTACCTCCACTAATTTGCCTATAGTACATGTCATTCCCCTTATTCCTTCCACAGTTGATGATATTGCCTCTGCACATCCCCATACAACCAAAAATAAAACGTTTTATGTTAGAAGTGAATGCATATCTTTGATCCCTTAACCCATAATATATCAGTCTCTTCCTACTCCAATGCTAGTCTCAATGCAACATAAAGGTCCTTAGTTGGGACAACATCTTAGACAACACACCCAGTGTTCACAAAAAAGTGCACTTGTCAGACCTGCTCAAATGTACTCATGTTGCACAATGCTTCTGTACAATACATGAATTACTTTGCTTCACCCACCAAATAGAATCTAGCAATTGGCATTCGGCGATAATTGACTATCTGACCAACCCCTTAAGACAGCTGATGACCTGAGATCCCAAGAATGCTAACACATCCTCAGACACACTTACAGAAAAGGGAGAAATTAGAATTTACCTACCTCCTCTGTCTAATCATGAGCATTCTGGATTCTCTACACTATCTGGCTGTATGTCCAAAATCATTACAAGTACAACAAATTACCGCTACTGATTTGGCACAAGTGGCAGAATTCCCAAGAAAAATACATTATGTACAATGAACAGGCACTCCCCAATGCATCCCTAACATTCCCTTTATGTGATAACTCTACCAGTTCCTCCAGTTATACAAAAGTAACTTCAACATAACTGCAACCCCTGACCCCATTACTGTCACCTCACAGAAAAGAGTGGGGGGAGTCCCACTCCCATTGAATGACAATCCCCCAATGACAATACTGCAGGCTGCCAATGTTGTCATCCATGACACCACTCTGGAGGATGTCTGGATATGACAACCAGGGAACTAGGGAGGTCAGTGGTGGGGACAAAGTGCCCCATTACAAACACTGTTGACATAATACAATGCCTTTATTAGCTTCAGTACATATTTCTTTGTAGCTCAGTGAGGCAAACACATTTCTCCTCATTTATCCTGGCCAGTGATGATTTAAAGGTTGCAGTGCCCGCTTTAAATGCTGTGTTGTCATCTGGAAATGTTGATGGATGGCCCATGGACAGCCAGCAGCTTCCTAGACCATAGCTGTGATGTCAGCTGTGCATTACTTCTCTCAGTAATGGCAGTGGCCCCTCTGGATGGCCCCCTTTCGCCCATATGTGTTCACTACCAAGGGACTTGAAGACCGCTCTGCTTGGGATTTGACACATTGCCCCTGAGCAGGAGTCGGACAGTGGCTTGTACTGTGGTACTGAGTCCTCCTTGGAAATCACTACTGGTGGCAGGAGGCAGTGGTGGCAGGCTGGCAGAAGAGAGCCACTAAGTCCCACTAGGAATTTAGTGCTGAAGGCAGTGGGTGCTGCCTGGACTCGAACCCATGGCTGTTTCTGGTGACACTTCAGTGCCCTGCAGCTTGACAGAGCCTCAGCATCATGGTGGAGCTGCAGATCTCAGCACCGATACAGATGACCGGATGATGAATCAATGATGAATCACTCCCCCTTCAAAATAAAGCACAATTTGTTCCTCTCTCTAGCACATCTGTTTCTCTAAAACTCATGGCTAGCCATGTCATTCATAACAGTCCAGACCTGGTGTGGTGATATTGCCTCACTCATTGTGGTGGCTATTGCTGAGCTGTGCTATTTTCTGCTGCAGTCTGTAGCCTTCTTTATGCAACCCACTTGCCTGTCTGTTTTACAGTCCAACATGTATCAAATGGGTAGCTTCATGCTCATTGCAGCTAATGCGGTCCTTCTGGTGTATAAATTTCCACTTCTTATTACTTTTCTGCTAACATGTAGACTGTGGCACTACAATATCATCAGATTCTAGATCAGCAGTAAGGACAGACTCTGTTCATTCCTTCACAACATAAACATCTGTGCCTAACCTATTTCTCCTGGTCTTTCTGATCTCAATGTGCTAACTTTTGGGATTTTGATCACCACCTCTGATGGTCCCACAAAAACAATTTCCAGTGCAAAATTCACCAATCACCTACTATAACTCAATTACAATGGGTGTCATCCATTCCACACCAAAAATTACCTCCCTACGTCATTGTTATCTGCACCTGTAGTGGATGGCAGGAGATATTAAAACATGCTGACAACCATGTTAGAACTTTTAAAAACAAACAATATCTTCTGTTCATTCCTCCAAAACATAAACATCTGTACCTAAACTATTTCTTTCAGATAGTCCACAAACAGAGTTCTTCATATAACACAACTGTGAACCAGTTGCCAACCAGTACTACCTTTATCACCCAATATCATCCTTGAAAACTCAGTCACCTACTTTACTAAATTTTCAACTATGCCTTGTCACATCCTGCAATGCATGATGTTCTACACAAATCATACCCTCATCTCCCATATTTAGTAACACATTATACACAATATCCCAATGCATCATGATATGTTCAATTTACTTACGATCTCCTCACTATGGATCTATAGAACAAAAGGTATACCTAACCTAATCTCATTCTTGCTCATAATGAAGCATACCATAGGTCATTTTTCTGTGCATGTTTGAGCCACAAGACCTGTTTACTGATACTGTCATGTAGGTGTAACAATGTGTAGGTAGAGCAGATGGCAGACTTTGGTTCATTGCTGGTTCATTAGGAAAATGCAATTAATCTAAAAAGGAAATTGCTTACAAACCATTCATGCAACTCACCCTAAAAATTACTCAGGTGGGTGAGACCTGCACCAAATAGGGCTAACAGGTGATACTGAACTTTTACAAAGAAGGGCAAAATGAAATGTCATAGATTTGTTCAACCCATGGGAGAGCATCACAGAAAAAACTTGATATGACAGACACTTGAAGGCTGATGCAACAATCCTATGAAAGCCTACTTACAAAGTTTCACAAACCAGGTTTAAATGAGAAATCTAGCTCTATATTACAGTCCTGTATGTTTTACTCCCATAGGGACTGCAAAAACAAGATTAGACTAACTACAGCATGCACAGACACATGTAATCTATCTTTCTTCCCATGTGCCACATGTGAATCAAACAAGAAGAAGTGGTGCAATGAGAAGTACTCTCTGTCATCCACTTCACAATGGTTTGCAGGGTATAAATGTAGATGTAGATTCAACCCCTCACCAACTCCTACTGGAATTTCTATGGAATTCTAGGTAGTTTCACATTTTAAAGTAGCCACATCATATATCAGATATGCTGCAATTACTATACACCATTCTATGCGAGCATGACAAATTACTAGCTGGCTACTCATATGAAAGATTTTCACCAAACTGTGACTAACCACAAAGTCAAGCTCCTTGGTGCTGAAATTGCCTTTTTTTTTTTATTATTTTTATTTTTTTTTTTTTTATTTTTTATTTTTTTTTTTATTTTTTTATTTTTTTTTTTTTTTATTGAATTTCAATTCCCCCCAAAGGGGGGCGGGCTGGCAGCAGCTTAGGACGCCGCTCTGCAGCCTACAGAACTGAAATTGCTTCTTCCAACCCTCATGGCATGAAATTTAGCCATCAGTTACCATGCCTATCTGCCCCTTTTCCACTCCCTTACCTTCACACTTTTCTCTTTTGTAACTTCCCACCCCATTTCACCACAGTCTTGACAATGTATTCATTTTTTCACTACATACCCCCCCCCCCCCCCTCCAACCTCACAAAAAAATTACAGTGACTTTATTTTGTGTTGTTTAGCATGCATAATTATTCTTCTGCACCCCTCTTAGACCCACCTGCCACCCACTTTCTTCCTTCCCTTTATTTCCTTAGCCTCTCCTTGTCTCCTGCGTCATCCTAATTCCCCTCCCCCAAATTGCATCAGTAATTTCCCTTCCCATAACACTTGCATGAACAACCACTAATAAACAGTCAGTTTTGCTTTATATGTTGGGATTTAATTTGTATGAGTACTGAAACTAGGAAAAACTAAAGGTTTGTACAATTTTCTAAGCTTTTGCATGTGGCTATACTTCACTCTTTAGTCAGCTGGAATCCTCATATTTATTTATTACCATTTGTTTCAGTGAAGCCACATATGGCTTCATCAGACAGGAGCTCAGCATCTTGAACTGCTTGAACAGCACTCTTTCTCCTGTAGTGTAAGACTAAAAGTGTGATAATTGGTGTTCATGTGATTAACAAAAACTGAGGAACATCATAGGCCTCGCTATATTTTCTTGTGACATTCCAAGGTGGAATTTCTATTATAATATGAATGTTCCATGTATTGATATAGTATTCATTAGATATTTATGCTGACAGTGATGTAGCTTCAGCCTAGTCAGTCAGAGAGCTTGGTTTCCAACTGTCACCTGTGATGAAGCAGCAGAACAATAAGTTATGTATTTAATTTCTTCTGTGTTCCTTTATAGGTTAAATGTTAAATTATGTAAGTGTTTTTGTGTTGAGGAAATGTAATCTCACATATTTGTAACTGTAAAGTGTACATTCAGGCAGGATGATTGATTGATTGATTGATTTTTATTGTTGTAGAGACCTCAGAGATCATCTGAGGCATTACAAAAGTCAATATTACACAGTATAAGTGTTACACAAATAATTACAAAAACAAGAAAAATATTACACAATATAAATATTACACAAATAATTATGGTACCTTCACACAAATACAAAACAGAGAAACTTCTGGTACAAATTGATATTGCGTAGTAAATTTAGCCAATTACAGACTTACTCATATATAGAAGCATATAAAAACTGATCACAAAGCGTAGTCATACCATATTCTTTGCCTCCCTTAAAAATTCATCAGTTTCATAAATGCTGAGCTCAAGAAGAAATTCTTTTACTTTTCTTTTGAATTGTTGAATTGGAAGATCCCTGATATGTTGGGGTATGGCATTAATTAATTGTATGGACTTATATAAGAAGCACTTTTGTGTTTTTTTAGAGTTACATTGGAAAGAAACTAGGTCCTGCTTGTTTTTTGTGTTATAATTGTGTTGCATGTCATACTGTTGATAACTAGGATAGTTTTCCTTAATATGCATTACACACTGTAGTACAAATATTGATGGAAGGGTCATAATCTATAATTTTTTAAAGCTTGGCCTACAGTGAGCTCTGGGTGCCAAGCTACATATCAGTCTTATTGCCTTCTTTTGTAGTTTGAAGACATTATCTGCCTTACTTTGATGCCCCCACAGTATTGTACCATAGGAAATGTGACTGTGTATTAAAGCAAAATAAACCACTTTAAGTACTGGCACGTTTAACAAAGACACAGCTTCCTTAGAGAAAATATTCCTTTGCTAATGCTGCTTCCCACTTTTTCTATATGGCTACCCCAGGATAATTTTGAATCAATCGAGATTCCAAGGAAATTAACAGCATTTGAGCTCTGCTCAAGTTCAGTGTTATTATTCCACGATACATACAGGTCTTGTATTTTTTTTTTCGGTTGACACAAAGGGAATTAGCTTTACACCAATTTTCAACTTTGACAGTGCACTAGTCTGCTTCATATTTCACCTTCTGAGCTGTTTCTGCAGTTATACAGACTGCAAGATCATCTGCAAATTAGTAAGTCCTAGTTGATGGCCCAACTATGTTACATGGTAAGTCATTTATATAAATAATAAATAGAATTGGGCCAAGTACAGAACCTTGTGGGACACCCATGCCCACAGGTAAGTAATCTGATTCTGCACCATCAAAAACCACCTTCAGCACTCTATTACTTAGATAAGATTTTATCAATTCCAGAGCACTTCCTATAAAGCATAGAATTGCAGTTTGTTCAATAAGATTTCATGAGACACAGTGTCGAAAGTTTTTGATAAATCAAAGAGTTTATTCTGAACCACTAGCTTGCTTCCTAGTTGCTTCACAAACTGTGTTAAAAGTGATAAGGCAGATTTAACAGTTCCTAACCCTGTTCTGAAGCCAAATTGACTATCAGTGAAGATTTTGTTTTCTTCAAAGTATTTTACTATTTGATTATTTAATATAGCTTCTATCACTTTAGACAAGATTGGCACAATTGAAACAGGCCTAAAATTATCACAACTTGAGAGGCTACCTTTTTTGTGTATTGGAGTGACTTTAACAAACTTTAGTGCCTTTGAGAACTGAACCTCCAAAATTCATGTATTTACTACATGTGTTATCAATTCTGTCAGTTGAACTGAATCACACTTTAACATGGTTGAACTTAAACCATAAATGTCATTACTAAAACTGTTCTTCATTTTCCTCAGTATATTAATAACATCCTGTACCTTGACCAGTTTAAAGCTAAATGTACTTTCAGGCTTTGTGGTGTTTCTCAGGTAGTATTTATGGTCAGTGGCTATACTGGAAGTGCCAATCACCTTTATTATTTCTTGCACCTTCTCAGTGAAGAATGTATTTAACTGTGCAGCATTCAGATTACTGCTTTCAGCCTGTGAAGTCATTTTCCTGTTGCACTGACTGTTAATGATATTCCACATTGCACATGTCTTATTTTCAGATGTTAGTATTATATCTTCATTTTTTTACACCTAGCTTCCTTAAAGGCCTTTCTTAATCTTTTCTTTTTCACTCTGAGCATGTCTTTAAATACTTGAGAACCTGTACTTCTATACCAGTCATAATATTGATCACACTCCCTCCTGATCTTCAACACCTTTTCATCCTTGACCTTATTTACTCTAAGTGCCTTTTTATTATTTAGTAACTTAATGGGAAAGGACATGTTAGCATATACAGAAAGAGTAGATATGAGTTCTCCCACCTTTCTATCCACTGCATGTTCTCGATAAACCTGCAACCAATTACTTTTATCAATATGAGACTTAAACATATTTAGATTATCATAATTGACTACACATACTTTCTTTCCTGCCATGTGCACTGAGTCAGTGTTACAATTTCTTGTTATATCTGTTCTAAGAAGTAGTGGCAAGTGGTCAGATACCCATGTCTTAATTACCTCTGACTTGAGATGCATTAACTCATTTGATACAACTATATTGTCAATACAGGTACCAGTACTTTTACAATGTGGTCTTGTTATTTCAGTGGTTGCAATATTAAGACCAAAAGAATTTAATAAATTATTTACATATGAGCTATAGATAGTGGACAGCTGAAAATTCAAATTGAAATCCCCACAGATTAGTATCCTACACTTATACTTACAGACTGTCTCACATAAAGACACTAACTTGCTAACAAAATCATCTGTTGAATTGCCTCCAGTCTCAGTTGAGTACAAAGGTACAACTATTAAGTTTAAATCTGTTAACCCAACAGCTGCAATTTCACGTAACATTTCTAGAGATAATGCTTTAACTATTGCTATTGGTTCATATTTAATCCCTTTTTTTTATAAATATAACACACCCACCATGATTTTTATTAGTTCTACAATATTTGTCAGCTAGGGTGTAGCCCTCAGGGCAGTATAGATCTATTTCATCATGCTTTAACCAGTGTTCTACGAGACAGACTACATCTAAGTGATAAGTCTCTATGACATCTTCCACTACTTCCAAGTTATTAGATAAACACTGTACATTCCAGTGAAGGACGTTGTACCACAGTTGTCATTCGTTTGTTTGTTTTGAAGAGCTAAACTGTTTGTTTCAACATAATCAAGTCAGTCGATCTGCTCCCAGCTGTTGCCTTGTATGCACCAGCAGAGCAGCGAGTTATGTATTTAGCTTCTTCTGTGTCCTTTGTAGTGTAATTCCTATTTACATGCTACATGTTTTTCTATTTAAGAGATATGACCTAGCATTTTTGTAATTGTAAAGTGTAGATTCAGGCAGTCTGCAGCACAGTTGTCTTGTTTTGAGTGGCCAGCTACGCAGCTCAGAAAAGTGTCAGTCTCCAATAGTGACATGTCAAGACGACAGCAAATGCACATTTAAATTATTCTGTGTGTTTTTATAATTTATTTCTTAAGTTAGTCATTCTGAGATGGGTAGGATGTGTGTATGCTGTTTGCTGACAAGTAGGAGGTGGCCACATTTCATGAAAAGCTGTGGAAGACCTCAGGCTGTTGATTGTTTCACCCACAGGCTCCACTACCAATGCACCTTCCTGTGTACCCAGTGCAGTGGGTCCATCTTGCTGCAAGGTGAGTGTGCAGGCAGTAAATCATTAACATTGCTTGAGGAGGAGGGTCAATGTGTAGGCTGGCTGTTTGCCCTTGCCCATTCACCCTGTGAGTGGACAGGTGTCACTCCTTCACCAGGGTCTGAGCAGGAATACAGAGGGTGGAATTTGCTAGTTATTGGGAGCATCAGTATTAGGCATGTTATGGAGCCCCTTGGAGAAATAGCAATCAGGGCCAGAAAGAAAGCCAATGTGCACTCAATATGTCTCCTGGGGAGCCACATTCAGGATAAAGAGATGACCTTTCATGCAGATATCGAGCATGTAGAGTGGAGTTGACTGCAAACTGTGGCTAACATCAGCAGTAGTGATGCCTATTGCTTGGGTTCTGAGGTCATCCTCAGTTCATACAGGTGGCTGGTGAGAGTGGTGAAAATTGCTGGCCTTGCGCACAGTGTGCAAGCGGAGCTCACAATTGCAGGACTGCTCCCAGAGTAGGTTGGGGTCCTTTGGTGTAATCTGTGTGGAGGGTCACAACTGAAGGTTTCACCAACTCTGTGATGGTCTTGGGTGAAGATTTCTGGACCTGTGTTATTAGGTGGAGAGTTGTAGAACTTCCCTTGATAAATCAGGAGTGCACTACACAAAAGAAGCTGCTACTACTTGGATAGCAGAATACTTGTGGATGGGTGTTTTTTAGGCTAGGCAGTAGTTCCAGGTACTATGATGAATACTTGCCAATTGACAGATAGTGAAATAAAACCATGTTCAGAGTAAAGATTTTTCAACTGTGAAAATTTTATCGGTAAATTGTTAAAGTATTCATAATAAAGTTTCCCAATTTAACTGCCTTCCAGGAAATTTGTCACACTCAGATTATTTTCAGAAACAAGAGCAGGCTGAAACCCAAATTTGAAAGCTCTGAAAATTTTATTGAGTAATGGAACACCTATTGGAAAGACAGATTAGGTGCCATAGGATGGGAACCACTAACTGCAGTCAACAAAAAAATTGCCTCTATTAAGATCGAATCTGAGTGGGATAGTGATATGTATGACAGGTCTAGATGAAATTGAGTAAATTGCTGGATGTTTTTACCAGCTACCTGATTCTACCATGACAGTTTTACATCATTTGAAGAAAGTCTACAATCAGTAGTGCAGAAATACACAGATTATGAGATGTTAGTTGGAGCTGACTTCAACAAACCATGTATAGACTGGGACATGCACAGATTCATTGCAGGGAATATGGGCAGGCATTGTTGTGAAATATTGTTGAACACATTTTCTAAGAACTAGTATGAGATCCAACACTCAATGGAAGTATTTTAGACCTTGCAGCTATAAACACACCTCACCTTAACAACAGTGTCAGTGTGGAGTCAGGGGGGTAGTGATAATGAGTCATCATAGCAATGATGTTTACTAAAGTTAATAAATCAATCAAGAAGGCTAGGAGAGTGTTTTTGCTAGAAAGAGCAGATGAACAGTTTTCAGTATCTCACTTAGATAGTGAACTGACATTACTTAGTTCCAGTAAGATGGACGTAGAGAAATTACGGGCAAAGTTTAAACAGATTGTAAATCATGGTCTGGAGAACTGTGTGCCTAGTAAGTAGATTAAGGATGGAGAAGATCCACCATGATTTAACAACAAAATTCAAAAAATACTGAGATAGCAAAGGCAGTTGCACTCTTGGTTCAAAAGGGAATGCACAGACAATGACAGGCAAAGATTAGTAGAGATTCATACATCTGTAGAAGGATCTATGTGAAAAGCATACAACTGCTACCATCATCATAGCTTAGCAAAAGATCTTGCTAAGACCTGAGAAAATTCTGGTCTTACGTAAAATCACTAAATGGGTCAAAAGCCTTTATCCAGTCACTCACTGACCAGCCCAGCGTGGCAATAGAACATAGCAAAAGGGAAGCTGAAGTTTTAAATTTCACATTTAAGAAATCATTCACATGGGAGAATCATACAAACATAACATCATTCACCATCACACAGACTCCTATTGGAGGATGTGGCAATAGGCAGCCCTGGCATAGAAAAGCAACTGGAAAACTTGCAAACAAATGTCACCAGATCTGGATGAAATCCCAGTTCAGTTTTACAAAGAGTACTCTACAGAATTAGTCCCTTATTTAGCTTGCATTTATCACAAATCTCTTGCCCAGCACAAAGTCACAAGCGACTGGAAAAAAGTGCAGGTAACTTCTGTATATAAGAAGGGTAAAAGAGCAGACCTGCAAAATTACAAATAACATCTTTAACATTAATTTGCTGCAGAATTCTTGAACATATTCATAGTTTCTGATCGTGAATCAGCATGCTTTTAGAGAGCATTGCTTGTGCAAAACTCTGCTTGCCCTTTTCTCACCTGATATCCTGCAAACCATGGATGAAGAGCAACAGACAGATTCCATATTCCTAGATTTCCAAAAAGCATTCAGTGTGGTGCCTCACTGCTGACTGTTGATGAAGATGTAAGCATATGGGATTTGTTTGCAGATATGTGCATGGCTTCTTAAGTAGTAGAACCCAGTAAATTCTCCATGATAGCTAGTGCTCATCAGAGAGAAGGATATTGTCACTAGTGCACTGGAGAAGTGTTATAGGGGCACTATTATTCACTGTATACATAAATGATCTTATGGACAGGATGATGAGCAGCAATATGTGGCTGTTTGCTGATTAACTCACCAGATCTGAATGGAATCCCAGATTGATTTTACAAAAAGTACTCTATGGCATTGGCCCCTTCCTTAGCTTGTATTTATTGTGAATCTCTCACCCAGTGCAAAGTTCGAAGAATTTCAAAAAAGCTGGTATCTCCTGTGCATAAGAAAGGCAAAAGAATGGACCCACAAAATTACAGACTAATACCTATAACATCAATTGGCTGCAGAAGTCTTGAACATATTTTCGGTTCAAATATAGTAAATTTCCCTGAGATAGAAAAAACTTCACTCGACAAATCAACATTGTTCTAGAAAGCATCACTCATGTGAAACTGCCATTTGTAGCTGATTGTAAAAGATTCTACTGCTGCAAAAATACACTTTTCATAAGGATCACAAAGATTGGATAAGAAAAATTAGGGGTTGTATGAAGGATAGTAGATAGTCATTTTTCCCTCACTGTATTTGTGAGTGGAACAGGAAAGAAAATGTCTAGTAGTGGTACAAGGTACCTTCCACCAACTATCATATGGTGGTTTGTGGAGTATGCTTGTAGACAAGAATGTAGTGAGCAAGGTGTTTTGCTTCAAACAGAAGTTTGGATGTATCTAGCTTTCAGAATGTTATGCAATTGTTACTCTATGTGCTCTAGGATTTAGTTGAAATATATCTGAGGTGGTATGCTTGACATTACTGTTCATCAAATGCAGCTATTACATTTCATGTACCAATTACAAAAATTTGAGAAATATTTCTCCTATCATACTGAAATTAGTCTGAAGCATAATGCTCCATAACAGAAAAAGTGTGTGAAAAAGTTTTTTGAGTGAAACCATTGTCTGAAAATTATCTGATTCCATTAGGATAATGCAACGCAATAAAGTTTCAGAAGCAGTGTAAATACTGAATGGAAAAATAATATCATAAAAACTAATTACATTAATTAAAAATATGCAAGTTATTGCTGGAATTATATAACAAAATCACCACTTCTATTGCAGACCACTGACTGACACATTATCACGTGAGACACAGTATGTGAAAGAAGAAGCAGGTCCTCCCATTAATTTCTATATTCCTAAGCGATGTAAGGGAAGAAAGAAGAAGTGATCTTTATCAGGTGAGCAAAGTGATTCAACCAGTAAGAACTGGTCTCTGCTTGAATTACCCTGAAATAAATATAATCTTACATCTGCACTACTCTTCAATTGTTAACATAAATGCTAATTTTTAATTTATTACAAGTGAACCTGGCAATGCTTTACAATTATTAAATACATTTGGGAATTAGATGTATATGCATTTCCTCTCTCCGTTCACTGTCCATTAATGCCTGCCTCTCTCTCTCTCTCTTTCTCTGATGTACAGCCTTGTTTGTTGTTATTGCAAATTCAGAATCCATAGTAGTAATGTCTTCCCCATGAACCATGGACTTTACTGTTGGTGGGGAGGCTTGTGTGCCTCAGCGATACAGATAGCTGTACCATAGGTGCAACCCCAATGGAGGGGTATCTGTTGAGAGGCCAGACAAACATATGGTTCCTGAAGAGGGGCAGCTGCCTTTTCGGTAGTTGCAGGGGCAACAGTCTGGATGATTCACTGATCTGGCCTTGTAACTCTAACCAAAACGGCCTTGCTGTGCTGGTACTGCCAATGGCTGAAAGCAAGGGGAAACTATACAGCCGTAATTTCATGCAGCCTTACTGCTTGATGATGGCGTCCTCTTGGGTAAAATATTCCAGAGGTAAAATAGTCCCCCATTCGGATCTCCGGGTGGGGACTACTCAGGAGGACGTTGTTATCAGGAGAAAGAAAGCTGACGTTCTATGGATCAGAGCATGGAATGTCTTGGGTGACTGGAACTCGATAGTAGGAAAAGGAAGAGATGGAAGCGTAGTAGGGTAGATCACATAACTAATGAGGAGGTATTGAATACAATTGGAGAGAAGAGAAATTTGTGGCAGAACTTGACTAGTAGAAGGGATCGGTTGGTGGGGCATATTCTGAGGCATCAAGGGATCACCAATTTAGTATTAGAGGGCAGCGTGGAGGGTAAAAATCGTAGAGGGAGACCAAGAGATAAATACACTAAACAGATTCAGAAGGATGTAGGTTGCTGTGGGTACCTGGAGATGAAGAAGCTTGCACAGGATAGAGTAGCATGGAGAGCTGCATCAAACCAGTCTCAGGGCTGAAGACCACAACAACATCAGTAGTAATGTAATCAAAAGCTGATAAACCATAAATACAAGTTTTCTGCATTTTTTTGTGAGAACCAAGTGCAAGGAAGGAAAAAAAAAAACAACACATTGTTCTGTATACAATTTTTGTTTAAAAATATATACAATGAGAAAGAATTTGTATGAGAGAAATTATTTTTCAAATAGTTTAAATGACCTACTATTGTAATTAAAACTGAGTGTGAGAAAGAAAACAAAACCATGCATATCCACAGCATGTCAAAGCACAGCATTTTCTATCTCACATTTGGCTTTAACAGAAAACCTTTACATTGTTCTTTAAAAAATACAAAGTCTATGTTGATATGAATGTTTAGAGGATGTCCCACAAAAAGATGTGAAGTAAACTGGTCAAGAATTTTTTTAGATTTTTGCTAATAACATTTCCTAATTACATTTACAGTTTAGTATACATCTATATAGATTATGAAAAGGAAAGTTGCCACTCACCATATAGTCGAGATGCAGAGTTGCAGATAGGGGTAACAAAAATACTGTCACAAATAAAGCTTTTGGCCCATAAGGCCTTCATCAAAAGTAAATGAAAGACTCTCTCTCTCTCTCTCTCTCTCTCTCTCTCTCTCTCTGTCATGCAAATGCAACTCACACACACATGACTGCAGTCTCAGGCAACTGTAGTGACACTGGTGTGGCATCCTGGATTTTCTGCAGAGATTAAAAATACATAGTCCATGTCCATATATGTCCATAGTCTATATATTGTAAATTGGACAAGAACTTTCTGAGATTTTTGGTAACAATGTTTCTCTTTCTGTGTTAACCATGAATTTATATATTATAAGATGGCACTCCTGTAGGTATGCAGAAACATGCACATATTCGAATGCAGTGATGTGTCAAAATTTCAAAACAATCAGTGGAAATTATTTTGGGGATTTGAAGTTTTGAACAAACAAACATTTATGTTTCTTTAGTAAATGTTAATGGAAATAAAAATGAGTACAGCGTATCAATCTCCTGTAGTTTTTGATTACTGATGTGGGGCTCATAATCACAAGTAACAACATAAAATTTTCTATTTTGCACACTTAATCTCTCATACACTCAGACACCCAAACAAACATACTCATGCGAATGACAACCTTTACTAGCTATAATGTATAAGATCTGCACCCGTATTATCTATGTTCGATGGTGAGTACCCTACAATAGGGGATATGGTATGCTCATTAGAATTTTAGTCATATCTCCATTCGTGATTGTATGCTGTATTTTCTTAAGTACCTGCTAGTGTTAACTATTCATCCATTCAGATTCTGTTGTCCATAAATCCCCTTCTGAAAGAGAACCTGTAGAGAAGTGGAATTCAAATTACAATTGATAGTCAGAAGCACCTATTGTAAGCTACTTGTGTAAGGAAGACTAACAACAAATTATGAAAAGTGTAAATCTACTGATACTGGTAATTATGACAATTACTTCTAAATTTCTCTGTATATGTTTATGTAGTGTGTTGATGCAAACAATTATTAAGGCAAAAAGTGTGTAATGTTTTTCTTCTGACTGATGCAAGGTGTCATCAAAAAGTAACTAGAATTTTTAAATTTTATGGGCTTTATACATCCAATTTTCAAAACTTTTTTAACTTGTTGGTGCACATGTTCATGATGTACGTTTGCATTTCCAGCTGCTTTTAGTACTTAGTTTATTGTTGACGGTCAAAAAGCATCTACTTGTACTGGAATGCTCATCGAATTTTTACTTTTGAAAAATATGGATCAAAGAATTTGCATTAAATTTCACTTGAAAAATGGAATAAAGTGCTGCACCATATGCATAATGTTGAATGTGGCTTTTGGCAAATCTGCTATGAATAAGACAAGAATTTGTGATTAGTATAAACATTTCAAAGTGGGTCAAGAAGACATTGAAGACAACAACCAGCTTGGATACCATAGCACATCAGTTACTGACAACAGTGTGGAAGGAGTAAAGAATATGTCTCTGGAAAATATCTGAATCACCATCAGCAATGTTACTGATAATGTCAGTATATCCTTTGGCACATGTCAACCAGGTTGTTTGGATCATTAATCATTTTTAGAAACATTAAAGGCACCAGTACAGATCCCTATGGTACACCTGTTTTAACTAATTCAATACTGGACTTTTCGTTACCTACACAAACAGCTTGCTTGCAATCTTGTAGGTATGATTTTAATAGTTTAAGGCTGTTATCTCCAATGCTGTAGTACTCCATTTTTTTCTATGAGTATTTTATGCTCAACATTGTCAAAAGCCTTAGTTAGAACACAAAAGGTGACTTGAACAAATCCTTTATCCTCAAACACTTGATGTATGTGTTTGACTACTGTGTCTATAGCATCAACAGCTGACAAGTTTTTCCTAAAACCATAATGTGATTCGCTGATTATTGCTGCATTTTCAAAGTACATGGATAACTGTTGGTATATTACACATTCAAACACTTTAGAGAAAGCTGGGACTATGGAAATCGGTCTGTAACTTGAAGGTGAGTCAGTATCTCCTTTTTTATATATTGGGACTACCCTAGAAACTTTTACCTTGTCAGGAAAATATCCCTCAGATATACACTTATTTATGCAGTATGTTAAAGGATACACAATACAGTCTATTACTTTTTTTAGAATGTTACAAGAAATGTCATATATGTCTGCACTCTCAGATGATTTCAGATCTGTAATTATTTTTAGGATTGCACTAGATGGGACCTACTACTGTTCCACACTCATCGTTAAATTTCAGGCAAATGCTGATCACTTTGCATGATATGCAGCTCATAGACGATTCACTAATAAGAGGAATTCGTGTCTTTTTGCACCATGCAGAAAATTTGTTGCCCCATCTCCCCAACCCCACTCCACCTCAGCAACACAGTGTATGGCTCCAGCTCCTAGAACTTTCAATTGAAGTGTACAATTTCTCAGGTTACAATCTGCAAATCATATTGACAGTGAGAGCAGTAGACCCTCAAACATCGTTGTTGTCTGATATGCACAACATACTGCAAGTGGAAAAATATACACACATGAAGGACAATGTTCTTTCCCAGTTGCATAAACTGACAGATCTAGCATTTAACACATTTTAAAAAGTGAAGTTATTGGCGTCAAATCACCTTCTGTATTCTGGTATCAACCTCTGGTCTCTTGTTTCCAAAGCAGAAGTGTTGGAGGTTACCATGAAGTAAGTGTGGATTCATCAGTTACCTTTTAGGGCTTAAGAGCACTGTGACTGCAAGTAACTCCTCAAATATGGATTCACTGCTGCTTATAGATCACCAGGTATATAATTTACTGTTGTGTTCTAATACAATCGGGGCCCCACAAATGGGACATGGCATCACAAGTGAGAGTGATTCCATTTCTGATACCACTAAATGAGTGGTGGGGCCAGTGGAAATGCTGTAGACAGTTAAGAATGATTTTTATTGATTTAAGTACAGGACAGAGTGAGGCAACCAAGCCTCTTTCTGTTGTCCCTGGCTGGTGCTGTCGTATCAGTGGGGGCTTCTGCCCTGGCTGCTGAGCCAGCATGTGGTGATGCTGATGGAAGGAGGTCATAACTATTTACATCAGTGGTGTACTACTTCCCTCAGCATCAGGGAGTCCGAGAGGCCTCTTATTCTGTTCACATCACCATGACAGCAAATGAAGATGGTTGTGCATGAGGTATGACTCAGTGCCCTAGTCAGACAACAGCTGGTGGTGTAATACCAAGTCCCACTAGGAACTCAGAATCAGTGGCAGCAGGTGCAGATAGCAGTTCAGCAGTGCTGTGTCACCAAGTCCTGTGAAGTAATCGATGCTGGGGCAGGTGCAGCCTGGACTCTAACCCATGCCTGCCACTGGTGTTGCCCAGTTATCTCACTGTACAGCATAACTCTGGTGAAGTGATGCTGCTGGTCTGAAGATGAGAAGTGATGCCCTGCCTCAATATTATGACTTATTTCTATGCCTCTGGCATTCATTTGTTTCACAAACCTAGCACCTAGTCATGTCATCTATAACAAGGTACTTTGCCCTTCCGTCTCACATGTAGCAGTGCGGTCTTTAATGAGCATGCAATAATGCATGAATTATCTTCTTCTACCATTTTCCCCCCATGAACCATGGACCTTGCCGTTGGTGGGGAGGCTTGCGTGCCTCAGCGATACAGATGGCCGTACCGTAGGTGCAACCACAACGGAGGGGTATCTGTTGAGAGGCCAGACAAACGTGTGGTTCCTGAAGAGGGGCAGCAGCCTTTTCAGTAGTTGCAGGGGCAACAATCTGGATGATTGACTGATCTGGCCTTGTAACATTAACCAAAACGGCCTTGCTGTGCTGGTACTGCGAACGGCTGAAAGCAAGGGGAAACTACAGCCGTAATTTTTCCCGAGGACATGCAGCTTTACTGTATGATGAAATGATGATGGCGTCCTCTTGGGTAAAATATTCTGGAGGTAAAATAGTCCCCCATTCAGATCTCCAGGCGGGGACTATTCAAGAAGACGTTGTTATCAGGAGAAAGAAAACTGGCGTTCTACGGATCGGAGCGTGGAATGTCAGATCCCTTAATTGGGCAGGTAGGTTAGAAAATTTAAAAAGGGAAATGGATAAGTTAAAGTTAGATATAGTGGGAATTAATGAAGTTAGGTGGCAGGAGGAACAAGACTTTTGGTCAGGTGATTACAGGGTTATAAATACAAAATCAAATAGGGGTAATGCAGGAGTAGGTTTAATAATGAATAAAAAAATAGGAGTGCAGGTTAGCTACTACAAACAGCATAGTGAACACATTATTGTGGCCAAGATAGACACAAAGCCCATGCCTACTACAATAGTACAAGTTTATATGCCAACTAGCTCTGCAGATGATGAAGAAATAGATGAAATGTACGACGAGATAAAAGAAATTATTCAGGTAGTGAAGAGAGACGAAAATTTAATAGTCATGGGTGACTGGAATTCGTCAGTAGGAAAAGGGAGAGAAGTAAACATAGTAGGTGAATATGGATTGGGGGGGAGAAATGAAAGAGGAAGCCGCCTTGTAGAATTTTGCACAGAACATAACTTAATCATACCTAATACTTGGTTCAAGAATCATAAAAGAAGGTTGTATATATGGAAGAATCCTGGAGATACTAAAAGGTATCAGATAGATTATATAATGGTAAGACAGAGATTTAGGAACCAGGTTTTAAACTGTAAGACATTTCCAGGGGCAGATGTGGATTCTGACCACAATCTATTGGTTATGAACTGCAGATTGAAACTGAAGAAACTGCAAAAAGGTGGGAATCTAAGGAGATGGGACCCGGATAAACTGAAAGAACCAAAGGTTGTAGAGAGTTTCAGGGAGAGCATAAGGGAACAATTGACAGGAATGGGGGAAAGAAATACAGTAGAAGAAGAATGGGTAGCTTTGAGGGGTGAAGTAGTAAAGGCAGCAGAGGATCAAATAGGTAAAAAGACGAGGGCTAGTAGAAATCCTTGGGTAACAGAAGAAATATTGAATTTAATTGATGAAAGGAGAAAATATAAAAATGCAGTAAATGAAGCAGGCAAAAAGGAATACAAACATCTCAAAAATGAGATCGACAGGAAGTGCAAAATGGCTAAGCAGGGATGGCTGGAGGACAAATGTAAGGATGTAGAGGCTTGTCTCACTAGGGGTAAGATAGATACTGCCTACAGGAAAATTAAAAGAGACCTTTGGAGAGAAGAGAACCACTTATATGAATATCAAGAGCTCAGATGGCAACCCAGTTCTAAGCAAAGAAGGGAAAGCAGAAAGGTGGAAGGAGTATATAGAGGGTTTATACAAGGGCGATGTACTTGAGGACAATATTATGAAAATGGAAGAGGATGTAGATGAAGACGAAATGGGAGATAAGATACTGCGTGAAGAGTTTGACAGAGCACTGAAAGACCTGAGTCAAAACAAGGCCCCGGGAGTAGACAACATTCCATTAGAACTACTGATGGCTCTGGGAGAGCCAGTCCTGACAAAACTCTACCATCTGGTGAGCAAGATGTATGAGACAGGCAAAATACCCTCAGACTTCAAGAAGAATATAATAATTCCAATCCCAAAGAAAGCAGGTGTTGACAGATGTGAAAATTACCGAACTATCAGTTTAATAAGTCACAGCTGCAAAATACTAACGCAAATTCTTTACAGATGAATGGAAAAACTGGTAGAAGCGGACCTCGGGGAAGATCAGTTTGGATTCCGTAAAAATGTTGGAACACGTGAGACAATGCTAACCTTACGACTTATCTTAGAAGAAAGATTAAGAAAAGGCAAACCTACGTTTCTAGCATTTGTAGACTGAGAGAAAGCTTTTGACAATGTTAACTGGAATACTCTCTTTCAAATTCTGAAGGTGGCAGGTATAAAATACAGGGAGCGAAAGGCTATTTACAATTTGTACAGAAATCAGATGGCAGTTATAAGAGTCGAGGGGCATGAAAGGTAAGCAGTGGTTGGGAAAGGAGTGAGACAGGGTTGTAACCTCTCCCCGATGTTATTCAATCTGTATATTGAGCAAGCAGTGAAGGAAACAAAAGAAAAATTTGGAGTAGGTATTAAAATTCATGGAGAAGAAGTAAAAACTTTGAGGTTCGCCGATGACATTGTAATTCTGTCAGAGACAGCAAAGGACTTGGAAGAGCAGTTGAACGGAATGGACAGTGTCTTGAAAGGAGGATATAAGATGAACATCAACAAAAGCAAAACGAGGATAATGGAATGTAGCTGAATTAAGTCAGGTGATGCTGAGGGAATTAGATTAGGAAATGAGACACTTAAAGTAGTAAAGGAGTTTTGCTATTTAGGGAGTAAAATAACTGGTGATGGTCGAAGTAGAGAGGATATAAAATCTAGACTGGCAATGGCAAGGAAATCGTTTCTGAAGAAGAGAAATTTGTTAACATCGAGTATAGATTTAAGTGTCAGGAAGTCGTTTCTGAAAGTATTTGTGTGGAGTGTAGCCATGTATGGAAGTGAAACATGGACAATAAACAGTTTGGACAAGAAGAGAATAGAAGCTTTCGAAATGTGGTGCTACAGAAGAATGCTGAAGATAAGGTGGGTAGATCACGTAACTAATGAGGAGGTATTGAATAGGATTGGGGAGAAGAGAAGTTTGTGGCACAACTTGACTAGAAGAAGGGATCAGTTGGTAGGGCATGTTTTGAGGCATCAAGGGATCACAAATTTAGCATTGGAGGGCAGCATGGAGGATAAAAATCGTAGAGGGAGACCAAGAGATGAATACACTAAGCAGATTCAGAAGGATGTAGGTTGCAGTAGGTACCGGGAGATGAAGAAGCTTGCACAGGATAGAGTAGCATGGAGAGCTGCATCAAACCAGTCTCAGGACTGAAGACCACAACAACAACAACCATTTTCAACGTCCCAGTAAGTTCACTAACAGTGTTCAGTATGTGAAGAAGTTCATTTAATAATGGTGATTTCACATCTACAGAGGAACATGCAAGAGAGTGTTTGTCTGTTTATACACATTGCATGAACATGCAGAATTTCTATAAACTACCTCATTACTCAGTCTGAGTCCTGTCACTCATGTGGACACATCAATGTGGAAATTAAGTAGAAAGTCTGCACCAAGAATAGACTCGGTGACATCCATAATCAGGAAGGTTCACCAGAACTTTTGTATGAAACCCAAACTCACTATTTCAAGGCATTGTCCAAAAGTGGGTATTCGAGAACTGTCTGTGGGTGAGCCAAAATAGGATACTAATATTAGATACTGTGTCAATTAAATACTTTCACACAGTGCAGGTGTTATGAGTGTACGAGTGGTGTGATATAGGAAAGCTGTGAACAACAGAACACCTGTCAGGCATATCAAGGGGCAGTCACGTTTCCAATAGAGGGCGAGATACACTTTTATTGCAGTGCAGTGTTTACTGTGGTTGTTGGGCCGTTTGATGAGGATCTGTTTGCAGTGGTGTGTAGTGACTTTACTTCGGAGTGGTCTGTTATTCCTACTTTTAAAGCTAGTCATCCAAAACGGAAATGATACTGATACAGCATGGTGTGCTGGGTGATGTCACTCGAAGCACTGTATCACTTGGTAGACTGACAGCTGCTGGGAGGTGCAGGACCTTATTGAAGTTGCATATACTGAGAAAGCAATGTTCAAGACATAAACAAATTTTATAGTAATAATTCAGTAAAATAATCTTGTATATAATTTTGTAATTAATGTTTTGTATCTAAATAATGTTAAATGCTTAAATATTTGCCAGTTATTGATGAAATAAGTTGATGTAATTTTGTAGGATAGACAACATTTTAAAAATTTGAAAACAAAAGAATTGGTTTCCAAAATATTATAGAAAATGAGATATGAAAAGAAATTTCAAACAAGTGTTCCCAGACAACATATCAATACTAATTTCAAAGAAACAGTAAAATATGGATGGTATCTGATATTTCATTAATCAATTGATATTGTTGTCACCTACTATGGAACAGGAATCTCTGTGATATGTATTTGTTAAAACCTCTTCAATATTACCATCAAAACTAACAGAGATAATCTCCTCCATTCCCCCCTCCCCACCCCCACCCCCCCAACCCCCACTGCCCACTTTGCCAGCATCCCTCCTTCCATGACTTTTACCATTATAATTTGATTCCAACTCACGAGCTCATAATCATCATATCCACCCTGATTATTCCCAAAGCCCTGTCTAATTCATCCACATATTTTAGAAACTGATTGCTAGAATTGTCAGGCCCATAAACTAAATACCATTGTATGCTCCTTGGGAATCTCCTTCTTAATGCATCTATTGGTGTTAGTTCTTTGATAGATCTGGCTAAATGAATTAATCTTATTATTTGTTTTTCTCAAAAGTCCTTCATTCTTTCACTTCTCTCACAATGGTCTGGGCCATTATAAATTTGCTTCTGATCCTAGCTTCATCTGACTCTGACCAGAACTTATTCAAATTCATTAAAAGTCATGTCTAAATTAGTGTGTTGCTTTGCCCATGATAGTGCACGCCATACAAAAACATCTTTACAA
This sequence comes from Schistocerca serialis cubense, assembly GCF_023864345.2. Classification (NCBI taxonomy): domain Eukaryota; kingdom Metazoa; phylum Arthropoda; class Insecta; order Orthoptera; family Acrididae; genus Schistocerca; species Schistocerca serialis. The sequence continues at coordinate 211,861,843 of NC_064646.1, read as the reverse complement.
ATTTTATTTTAATAATGTTAGCCGTACCAGGAATAAAATTATCGTATCAGTACTATACAAAATCAACGAGATGGACATTATCTGCTGGAAAACTTTCAATGGATGTGTTGACCCACATTTCACTACAGTTACTGGCAAACATTTTTGTTGCAAATGCTCTTAGGAATCAGTAAGTTTTCAACTTGTGTCGTACACACTACTATTACATGCATAACGATATAGAGACAACATTTGCTTTTTCTGCAGTATTAATATTAATTACAGAGAGCTGATAATCTGTTTTTAATTCCTAAATTGCAAGTTTCTGTTCTAGATACTGTTTATTTTGATCTGTTGAGATTTTAAGGTCTGATTTTTCTGTTTTTCATCTTTGTCTAAAATTTTATAGCTTACCAAGATTTTTTCACGTTCATTCATGAGATTTTGTTCTGTATCTACAATTTTGGTCTCTGATAAATTAATCTGAACATCAAACTGATTCAACTCTGATTCAACAGACTGAAATTGGGTCAAATCTTCATTTATCTGCCCAATCTGTATGCTGTTGTTCAGAAGTTCAGTTTTCAATTCTTTGTTCAAAATTTCTATTTTGTTATTCAGTTCACAATCTGAAACTTCAATTCTGTCTCCCATATCATTACTTAGTTCATTTTTCAATTCCATGAACATTTTTGAAAGTTGTGTTTCCAACTTGCACTTCCTCATGAAAATTAATCTTAATTGATACCCTACTGAAAAACTTTGATGAAACCTGAGTCCCACCTCACTATCTAATAACAATTCTTGCTTTTTCATTGTGGTGTAATTTTCCATATTGTTTAGTGTTAAAAAATTATTAATAATTTCACATGACTGAATTGCTGCGACTGCCGTTACTATTAAGAACAAATATATACCAAAGTACTTATCTCTTGTCCTCTGTGAAGAAGAAGTTCTGATTCAATTTTTTCAATTTAATACTTTCTTCACTCCTTGTCCTTCATGCATTCGTATTCTTGGTCATCATTATAACTTTTCAGCTTTCATAATTACTCTCATTTTCCTTGCAAAATAGTCCCAGGTTATTATAATAGATATGAATCTAAAACTCAAATACCAATTAGAATGCTAGTTCCAATGTTCTGAGTGTAATCCAGCTAACTTTTGCTAATTTTAGAGTGCCTAGCAACTTAGATAACTTAACCTTTACCTTTATATCTGCTTTCCTTCTTTATGCATATTGTACAAATACAACATTCTAACTATGAAATGAGCTATCTGATGTATTTTCTATTTAAATTTCGCAGTATATTCATAAAAATGATAAATTTGAAATAAACTGACACAGAATGAGTGTCACAAACTTTTAAAGAGAACTGAGCGGTGTATGGTCACTGCCACATATTTAAATATAAGTAAGACTATAATGGTTAACATTCCATTCCATTATAACAAACATGACTTTTCTAGACTTACAATTAAAACTTTAAAGATTTGCAGAAATTTCATATGACATAAATTACAGTATGTTGTTAAGTATTTCATTAGAAATAAAATTATATAATGTGCTGAAAATTGCATTGAGTTTCTGCTGAAAACAATGGTTTTAATTAGTATTCAAATTACTACTAAATTATGACAGACAGAAGGCTAATGTGATTTTCCAACTGTGTATAAATTATGATTTAACAAATAAATGACTTTTGGTATAAAATGCATTAAGATCCAATATCAGAAATGTAGATGTGTTGACAACAATTAATTTGCACAATGATACTGAAAGTGTGACTGAGAATTATATAAAAATGAAAGAAGAAACATATTAAAGTTTAAATAATAATAAACACGTCAGCACATTGTGCAAACACTATATGCAACATTGGTATCATGTATCCTGGTTAGGACATTATTATAATCTAGAGTTGAGTTTGTATTGCTTAGTGCTGTGTCATCCCTCTCTGCCACATATAAGTGTGTACTGAATTTACTAATTAATACTAAATAGTATTAATAATTTTAAGGTAGCTGCTAGCTTTTGTAGAATAAGCAAATCTCGTGGAGGCTCCTGCATTCTTGTCAACTCTTCTGTAAGTTATATAGTAAGAGATAGTTTTAATTATTTAAATGAAGAGAGCATGTTTGAAAGTTGCTCTGTAGAACTAAGTGATCTGAATACACTGGTTATAGCAATCTACAGAATTCCTGGATCTGCGGTAACAAAAGTGTTTTTAGCCAAATTCGAATGCCTCCTGGAAAAACTCCAGAAAGAAAGTAAGAAAAAAGTTGTTATAGCAGCAGACTTCAACTTAAATGTCTTAGTTGAAAGCCATGTTTCAACAAAATTTCATGACTTAATTCAGAAATCTGGTTTCAAGCTAAATTTTTCTGAAGGCACTAGGGAAAACAGCAGATCAGTGACTCGCATTGATAATATTATTACTAACTACAAATTTGACAGTGGAAATAAGCACAAATACTGCTTAGACTTGGGTATTTCAGATCACTCAGCTCTGTTTATTGAGCTCCCAAAAGCAAATAACCCAAAGCCTCCAGAAGTGTGTACAAAAAGGGATCTCAGTAAAAGTAAAATGGATTTATTCCGCAGTAAATTAAGTATAATAAGCTGGCCTGTAGACTACAATAGTTCAAGCTCAATAAACTATGACAAATTCTTGAATTGTTTCTTAGAGGTATTTAATGAATCATTTCCTCGTAGATATAAGCAAAATAAAGTTAATGGTAAACTCAAATGGATTACAACAGGAATAAAAATCTCTAGTGCCAGAAAGAGCGAGCTCCACAATGAGTTAAAATCAAACAGAAATCCGGATTTTGTTATTTATGTCAAACAGTATAAAGCTGTATTTAGGAAAGTTGTAGTGGCAGCTAAAAAAATGGCAAATAATAAATTCATATGAGAACACAGAAATAAGACAAAAGTAGTGTGGTCGGTTGTTCAGTCTGAATTAGGAGCCAAAGTAAAAATTCATGAAATTTTGAAAATTAGACATGAAAATGAAATTATAATAAACCCTGTGCAGATGTCAAGTTGTTTCAATAAATTCTTCCTAAATGTAGTAAGATCAGATGTGGATATGACATTCTATCAGGGCATCACAAATTTGGAAAACAGCCAGAACACATCTTTTAAACGATTTGAAAAAATCACCCAATGGGATGTGGAAAAGGAAATATTGTCTCTAAAAAACAAAACCTCACATGGGTAGGATGAAATAACAACATCTGTAATCAAGTTTGTGTACAATATTATTTCTCAACCACTGTCAACTATTATAAATCAATCTTTTGAACAGGGATGCTTTCCAGATGTATTGAAATATGGTGAGATCAAACCTCTATTCAAGAAAGGATCGACAGAAGATATGGGGAATTACCGCCCTATCTCTCTCTTGCCGGTCTTCTCTAAAGTGTTTGAAAAGATTGCGGCAGAACAAATTAATAACTTTCTTAATGTAAATGATATAATTTTTAAAAACCAGTTCGGATTCCAACAGGGTAAAAGCACTGTGAACGCTATAAATGAGTTTATCCAAAAAATATGCTCAATGTTAGATAAAGGTAGAAAGGTCACAGGTATATTCTGTGATCTGACTAAAGCTTTTGATTCAGTGAACCGTGCATTACTCCTCCACAAATTACAGATGTATGGAATCAGAGACACTACTTTAAAATGGTTTAGCTCTTACCTGTCAGGTAGGAAACAAAGAGTAATTTTAACTTCAAATGGAACCAATTATTCATCAGACTGGAAAACAGTTCCCCAAGGAGTCCCACAAGGTTCGGTATTGAGTCCATATCATTTGTTTTTTACGTAAATGACCTGCCACTTGCTATTGATGTTCATTCAGTCTTATTTGCTGATGATACATCAGTTCTAATTGAAAATGAGGTATCTGAAAATATTCCAGAAAAAGCAAAACATACTTTAGAAAAACTTGAATCTTGGTTCTATCAAAATGGACTAAAACTAAATGTAACTAAAACCAAAATGATGCAATTTGGAGCTAAATCAGTAGAAAGGAGTGAAATAAAGATAATGTGCAATGATCAGGATATCACAGAAGCAAACCACGTGAAGTTCTTAGGCCTAAATCTTGACAAAAATTTAAATTGGAAGGTACACATAGATTACTTAGCAAATAAACTGAACAACTTAGCATTTGCAATGTGTATTTTGTGAGGTGGCACAAACATGGATACCAGAAAGATAGTTTATCACTGCTACTTTGAGTCAGTTATTCATTATGGCATATAATCTTCTGGGGAAATTCAGCAAATGACACTAGGCTCCTAGTATTACAAAAGAAAGTAATTAGAAACATGTGTTGCAAAAAAATGGGAATCCTGTCGACCACTGTTAAAAAATTTAAAAATACTATCTATCCCCTCACTTTACTTATATGAGATGGTGGTGTTCCTATATAGAAATCAACATACACTAGACACTTTCCGTTTGGACCACAATTACAACACTCACCACAGAGATAACTTCAAACTTCCAACACATCATTTAAAACTTTATGCCCAAACGCCAGAGTATATGTGGTTAAAAATTTTCAATAAAATAGAAGGCAGTAATATATTTAAAATGGAGATTGGTTCACTGAAAAGATTGCTCTTTACTGTTCTGGTGGAAAAGTGTTATTATTCTGTCAATGAATTCATTGAGGACAGTTTCACAATCTGAACACAGGGATTGTATTACATGTATTATTTTATGTACATGTGTAGCTGTAACTTAGAAATGTAAAATATGATGTAAACTTTTGTATTCCTCTTAAAAAAGTGAAAAAAGTTCCTTTTGTAAACCTTGACATGTCTCCTGTACATCAAATCAAATGATTTGAAAACTGTACGTAATGAGATGAATAAAACACACATCACATAACAAGTATGGGATAGTTTGAAGGGGGGGGGGGGGGGGCAGTTAAAATTGGCAAGTCAACATTTGGGAAGCAAGAGTTTTGAGTTTTGGATGGATAATAATCATATGGGTGTGTGGGGTGTCGGTGTGAGGGGGGGTAGGGACTGTTGCTGGGGCTGGGTATTCTGAATTCTGATATGGTATTTAGGATGGTGGAGAGATAGATAAAATGGATATTTGTGGGTTTTACTGAAGAGCACATTGCAGAGGGTATTACCATTCTGTCAGATTCATTTTCTTCAAGTAAGGATTTAGGGAATAGGGGGTATTTAGGGTAGTTGTAGATGTAATGGTGAACCGTAGTGTCAAGTTCAAAGATTATCATACTGGGGCTTGTACTAATACAGCAGTGGGTTGTTGAGGGTGGGGTGGGGGCATTAAATCTGTGATATGGAGGAGGAAAAGGTGCTCTTCCACCTGGTGGTATCATTGAGATGAGAACTACTGGAGAAGAGTGTTCAAGGCAATTCTTCTCTGTTTCAGAGTAAAAATGTATGAATAGTTTTTTTTTTGGTAGGTTGGGGGGGGGGGGGGGGGGCAGGTTGTTGGTGTAGCTTGTAGAGGATGGGGAAGGATAGATATTGGTTCATGGCTGAGTGGACATTTTTTTGGTAGGAGGAGGGTAGTTGTATTTGAGAGGTATCAGAGGCATTTATAAGTTTTATTTTGTTTTTAAGTATGTGTGTGTGTGTGTGTGTGTGTGTGTGTGTGTGTGTGTGTGTGTGTGCGGTTAGCCAGCCTAGATTTACGTGTCTGTGGCTGTGGTACTTGAGAACATTTTCATGATTTTATCTGATTTTTATTACGGTATTTATTGTTTGTACACTTTGTGCGTATAATTTTGTATTTCTTGTGTATCGAAACTGCTGGTGATGCAAGTTTTTATGAATTTTTGGTTCGTGTTGTTAGTTACTGGTAACAGAGTTGTACTGTGATTCATAGGAATGATGGAGATTGTTTTACTACATTGCTGAGATTAGGTTCTGATATTAGTTACATGAGCAAGTTCGGGTTTGTGATACTGCAGAGTTGATTTTAGCTATATATGTCACGTGAAGTGCTAGATATCCGATTTGTCAAGTATTGTTTGATTTTGTGGTATCATGTATTTCATTTGAGCTATAGAGGTCAAGCAAAATTTCTGGCATCAGTTTTTGGAACTATATGTGGATTATGGTACTGTGGACTTTGTATGAGCTGAAAGTAGTTGTTACTGTTATTATGGTCTTTAGTTCAAAGACTGGTTTGATGTAGCTGTCCATGCTATTCTACCCTGTACAAACCTCTTTATTTCTAAATAACTAGTGCAATCTACATTTTTTGAACCTGCTTAATGTATTCTTCTTTTGGACTCTCTCTACAGTTTCTATGATGATTCCCTCCAATACTAAATTGGTGCTCCCTTGATGTTTCAGAATGCGTTCTGTCAACATATCCCTTCTTTCAGTCACAGATTTCTTTCTTCCCCAGTTCTCTTCAGAATCTCCTTATTGGTTACATGATCTACCCATCTGGTTTTCAACAGGCTTCTGTAACACCACATTTCAAAAGTTTCCATTTTCTTTTTGTTGGAACTGTTTATCATCCATGTTTCACTTCCATACAAGGCTACACTCTGGACAAATACCATCAGGAAAGACTTCCTAACACTTAAACCTATATTCCATATTAACTAATTCCTCTTCTTCAGAAACATTTTTCTTGCCATTGCCAGTCTACATTTTATATCCTCTCTATTTCAGCCATCTTTGGTTATTTTACTGCCCAAATAGCAGAACTCATCCTCTACTTTTAGTGCCCCTTTTCATTATCTAATTCCCTCAGGATCACCTGATTTTATTTGACTACATTCCATTACCCTTGTTTTCATTTTGTTGATATTCATCTTATATTCTCCTTTCAAGAAAAGACTCTGCCCATTCCATTCAGCCGTTCTTCCAAGGCTTTTGCTGTCTCTGACAGAATTACAATGTCACTGGAAAACCTCAAAGTTTTTTTTCTTCTTCTCCCTGAATTTTAATTCCTATCCCAAATTTTTCTTTGATTTCCTTTACAGATTGCTCAGTGTATGGCTTAAATAATATCAAGGATAGGTTACAACTGTGTCTTACTCCCTTCTCAACCACCGCTCCAATTTCATGCCACTTGACTCTTATAACTGCTATATGGTTTCTGTACAAGTTGTATATAACATTTTGCTCATTGTATTTTACCCATGCTACCTTCAGAATTTCAAAGAGAGTATGTCAGTCAGCATTGTCAAAAGGTTTTCAAAATCTACAAAAGCAATAAATGTAGGTTTTCCTTCCTTTAACCTAGCTTTTAGGAGAACTCATAGGGTTAGTACTGCCTTGGCGAGTTTTTGTATTTCTCTGGAATCCAAACTGATTTTCCCTGAGGTTGGCTTTTACCAGGTTTTCCATTCTTTTGTAAATAATTCATGTTAGTACTTTGCAAACATGCCTTATTAAACTAATGGTTTGCTAATATTCGAACATGTCAGCAAGTGCTTTCTTTGAAATTGGAGTTACTGGATTCTTCTTGAAGTCTGAGGTTGTTTTGTCTGTCTTGTACATGCAAGATATCTCAATAGATGTCAACCATATCGGCAATTATTTATCAAACTCTTCAACCAGTTGCAGTTGATCCACATGTTAGCTCCTGAGCAATTGTCCAAAGAAGTGGTGTGAGTCAGAAAATTGTCCTACACATTCTCCATTGAGATAGATTCCATCCTACCACATCTCTCTCCATCAAGAGCTGCATGGAAACAATTTTGAGAATCATGTTAACTTCTGTACATAGCACTAATACAAGATACTCCAGGTATATCGTGTATCTTGTTTAGTGATGAAGCCACATTTACCAATCATGGCCAGCTACACTGCCAAAACATGCACTATTGGTCTGTCAACAATCCCCATCAGCTTTGTCAGGTGGAATATCAGCGTTCATGGAGTGTAAATGCGTGATGTGGGGTAGTCAACCTTCAGCTCATAGTCCTGTTTTCCATAGATGGGACAGTAAATGTGCACAAGTATAGCATGCTTCTAACAGACCATCTTCAATGGATGCTAGAAGATGTTCCCCTGCAGACTACAAGGAACCTGTGGTACCAATGTGATGGTTGTCCAGCCCGTAATGTACAAAATACTGCATCATGTCTTCAAGAATTGTTTCTGAATCATCAAATTGATTGCAGGGGACCTGTACCTTGGTTTGCCTGTTCCTCAGATTTGATGCCTGAAGACTTTTTTCTGTGGGGAAAGCTGAAAGATGCTGCCTACAAAGACATACTGTAGTGCCCCAAGAATTTTGGTGTAGATTCTAGAAACACTCGGTCTTCAACCATCTCGAACACCTGATATTTTAGGTACGAGTGCCGGAGAGTGAGAACGTTTCTACCAATCCACCTGTTTCTATGTGTAGGTCAGAAGTTTGTTATTAGAAGACTGTAAGAGTGGTGAGTCACTGACAATGACAAGTATTTGCTGCCAGCACTCCAGAAGACATGAGGAAAACTCAATGAATAATTATGTCATATTGTTTGATATGTTAGTGTCTGAGGTGATTGTAAAAAAGACTGTTGAACAGATGAATATAGAGTGCTATGCACATTCATGTATTGGACTCGCTAGAGACTAGGGACTTTTAAATTTTTTCATGTACTGGACTCGCAGAAGTCAAGACACATGTTTATATTTTCATATGGTTTTTTAACCAACTCTTATGTCCCAATGTACTTAATTATTTCTTAATCTCGAGATACGAGTGAGATGACGAAGATATTTATATGTCTAAGAAGAGAATTTTGTTCTGCATAGCAGTTCTAGTACATCATTAATCAAGGAGTACGTTGACACTAAAGTGCATATATGTGATCAGTAGATTACAGAAATAAGAAGATATTATTTTCTGTTACCGAAAAATGTTAGAACATGGCGACCTAAGTGACAGGACCCGAAGAAAACGGGAATTTAAAGACAGAAATGGAAAGAAGATATTAGGCATTACCATAGCAACCAAGCCTAACAACATACAAGAACTGTTTCCAGAAATCATATTGATTCCAATAAACAAATGGAAGAAAGTTGTGAGTGCAACACTGTAAAAGATGTGAGAAAGTAGTAGTGGAGAAAACTACTAAGAAGATCAGCCGTGGAGAGTAAGCTGTCTTCACACATGTACATCGCACCGATGCCGACGCAGTAACCAGCCACCGACACCGACTGCACCAGCTGCTGCTCACTGGTGCTAACCCCGCGTCTGCTGACCAACGAGACGCTGAACAAACATCCGATGCCGCCGGTGCCAGTGCTGTCCACCGGAGCTGATTACACATTTGTTCACCAATGCAGCTAGAACTCTATTCTGAGTGAGCAAAAAACAATAATTTTTTGGTAAGGTTGAGGGGACAATTGAATGATAAACTGTTAGTGTAGTTATTGTACTCAGTGGTAAATGTGGCTGCATCACTAAACAAGATACACGATATACCTGGAGTATCCTGTATTAGTGCTATGTACAGAAGTTAACATGATTCTCATAATTGTTTCCATGCAACTCTTGATGGAGAGAGATGTGGTAGGATGGAATCTATCTCAATGGAGAATGTGTAGGACAATTTTCTGACTCACATTATTTTCTTTTAGATGATTACTTGGTCTAAGACCAATAAAATTATGGATCAAGAACCACAACAAACTCCAGAACCAACCATAGCCATTCCATAGCCATTAAGCTGAATAGGGAAATGCCAGATTTGTCGGAATTAGTGAATTTAATTAAAGCCCAGCGGGCAGATTCAGCACCTGTAAATGCTCAAATTGATGCTTTAAGAAAGGAGATAGGCTCTGTACATTCTAGGTTAGCTGACCAAAATGCTAAGTTGGATGACCAGAAGGCTCATTCAGCAACTCTAAGTGAAAAATTAGGTGCTCAGAGTGAAATTTTAAGTAATCGAAGTGAAACCTTGAACAGTCAAGCAGCAAATATAGTTTTATTAAAGACCAAATTTGACTTTTTAAAAAATAAGGTAGAAAATCTGAAGTTCGTATTAAAGAGTGAACTCACTAGCTCTTTGAATACTCTCATAAATCACCTGTTAACTGACTTTAATCAGAGACAGAATGAAACTTTAAATATTCAAATGACAAATATAGGTTTGTTGCCCGTCAAAATAGATGCTCAAAGCAAAGAATCTGGTAATTGATGTGAAGGCATAGTTACTTTGGAGCCTGAATGCAATGTCAAATATAACAATAATAATAATGTAGAATCTGAATTTAATGAAAAATTAAAATCTTGTGAAAATGTATGTAATATTAAATTTAATTCTGCAAGACAGGATATGAATACTTTGGAAGAGAGCACAGATCAGCCTAAGGAATTAATGTCAATTATTCAATCAAAAATTCCAGTGTTATTACACAGTTGATTATTCAATCCCAAATGCCAGAGGTTAATATACAAGCTGTTACTACACGAGGTGTCAGTTCACGTGTAAATAATGTAGGATGGAATGTCAGGGAAAAATTAGCCAACCTTGATATTATAAATGTAAGTAGTCTGGCAGAACCTTTTGAGTTAAGTACAGATTGAGAAATTACTGAGAGTATAATCTCTGGAAATGTTACGACTGTTGCTTTTTCCAAACTTAATGATAATAGCAAGGTTATAGATGACTTGTGCGAAGAATTCAAACTTGTCCATGACAAAGTAGAGAACAGAATAACTTTACTTAATGTTGTGTTTCCCTGTAAAATGGTAATTGTTTTGTTATGGGGAGACTTTCACACAAAATTTAATGAGAAGTATTGGCCCATAAGTAATTGAGTGAGGTTAATGTCAGATCCATAGGATCCAGGCGGAGACACATCTGTCTCCCAGGGACGTTAACATTCTGTATTAACGGGCAGAGTGACGGCCGTCGGATTCTGTAATCTATTCTTGAATTTTTACACTATCCTATTATCCTATTGCTTCTGCATACTTGTCTTTACTTGGCTGAGTAGCAAAGCAAGTCATTGCTATCAAGGCTGTACTGCTTCTTGTAGTAACAGCAGTAAGTGATTGTATCACTGTTCGTGGTCTCAAATGAGTTATGTAGGCTTCAGGTCCACGCTATGTAATCAATGTGATAAATTTTGTTGTTATATTGAGTCAGGACTGAAGCATCTATTAGTGTTTTCATAATATGATTCTTAGAAGCAGTTGGATTCTGATTTGATATTTCTGCTATTACATCCAGAACAGTCTGTGTTCTCAGTACTTGGTTGTGGTGCCCAGTAAGTATTTAAGTCACTTGCATGCTCCACTCTATTCAATGGTGGTCTCGAATCCCAGCATCAGCATTTAGTTTGGAAGAAGTCATCCTCAGTTGTTAGAGGATTGTGCCTGTTTAAGTCACCAGCACGCTCCGTTCTAGTCAGTGGTGGTCTCGAATTACAGCATCAGAGTATAGTTACATCTTAATTTTGCCCAAGTTATTCTTTGAGAGTAATCAAGGACTATTAGATTAATAGAAAATGGAAGTTTATATGAATCATTACGTAATTGTGATAACATGATACATAATTTTTACCCTTTGCAAGATATGATGTAAATGGGAAGGTTTGTATCACTTTTGAAAGGGGTGGGTAGTGTCAGTACAAGCATGACTAACACTAATCACACACCCCACCTTTCAGACAACCCTCACAGGCAAGTGTAACTGATTCTTAACCATTTGCCATTCCATAGGTGTTGCTAAGATATTTCTTCCTGGGCTTCAAAAGTGAAGCTGAGAATGTCCATTTTGTAGGAGACATTTAACATCATATCTCCTCTCGCTTCTCACTGAAGTAGGGATCCTGAGGAAGTGGGGTGAGAAGGGTTTCCCTGTCTTTGGGGCTATCTTCTTTCTCTTCTGTGATCTTAGCAACTGTTTCTACTTTTTCCTTTCTTACTTCTCATCTGAGTACCAGTCTATATTTCCCTCTTTCCATATGCATATATGTCTATACCTGAAGTCCTTCTTATTTTCCGTGATTTCCAATAACCTTCAACTTATTTCATATAAATAGGCTGAAGAATCAGGATACACAAACACACATCTACATACACACAAAGATACACTTAAACACAAACAGGAGAATTAAAAATTAGAAACCTGAAGTGATGTCAGGTCTGTCAAGGGATTTGGGGAATAAAGATATATGTACATCTGAGTCGATGCACATATTAGACTGCTGACATGTGACGGTTCTGCATCATTAGTTTTTTGTCGTGTACATCTGAGTCGACGCACATATTACATTGTTGATATGTGATGGTTCTGCATTGTTATTTTTTTGTCACTCTCAAAATAATATATACATATGCCATGCTAGCCCTTTGAGAAAAGGCACAGTGTCTACTGGGAGTTGGTAAAAACAGGTAGACATAGCATCAACTATGTGTGGACATGATATCTGTTTATATGGTAAAAGTGAGGAGTGGAAGAGGGCTCTAGGGTATTAAATGAAGTATTAGAAAGAAGATAGAAGTGTAAAGTAGATTTGTAATTTTACCAGAGAATATTTAAGAATAGTATTTAGAAAGATGTATGCTAGGTCAGTGAACCAGGAGGCCTACTCAAGAAGGATACGGAGGGTGCACTTGACATTTATTGGATGAGAAAAAGGGTGGATAGGCAGACCTATGAAAGGCTGACCTATACTGTGTGGACAGGGGCACCAAGAAGGGGACTGACCTGTACCATAGGAGGATAGGAATAAGAATACCTACCAAAATGGAAGGAGAAAGGGTACTCCTAGGATCAACCCATGTAAGATTAGGTACTGTTCCTAAAGGGAAAAAGGGCAGTATGATGATAGAAGTCACACATTTAAATGGATGAGTCCGGTAGGTTTCAGTTCTCTGCAGCGCTACCATTCTTAAATTTTAGATTTACAAGCATCAGAAGAAGGGAACACTTTATTCTACCCTGAGTTGCTCCAGATTACAATAAGTAATGAATAAGTACATACTTAGGAAAAATAGTACGGGAAGTAAGAACAAAGCAGTAGAGTATTCATGAGTTATGTGTACCTAGAATTTATTATTGGAAGAGAAATAGAAAACAAAGATTTGTTTTTGGAGACTGAAAAGAGCTAACTCGCAACATGGATTGGAAGGTTCACATTTTGTAACTGCGGTAAAATATGCACCGTTATTAGTAAAAAAGGGAGGTACTGTTAAAATATAAAGAATTATCATCTTGTGTAATATTATTGTGCATAATGAGTATGTATAAAATATCGTGTGTTCAAGCTAAGGGAAAGGAATATATAGTGCCTCAAGAATTTCAGTGTAAATTCTAGAAACACTTGGCCTGCAGCCGTCCGATATTTTAGGTACAAGTGCAGGAGAGTGAGAACATTTCTACTGATCCACCTGTTTCTACATGCAGGTAGGAAGTTTGTTATTAGAAGACTGTAAGAGGGGCGAGTCATTGACAACGACAAGTGTTTGCCGCCAGCGCCACAGAAGATATGAGGAGAACTCAACGAATAATTATGTCATATTCTTTGATGTTTTAGTGTCTGTGGTGATTGTAAAAAAGACTTTTGAACAGTTGAATATAGAGTGCTATGCACATTCATGTATCGGACTCACTTGAGACTAGAGACTTTAAAATTGTTTCATGTCTTGGCTATGAATGAAACAAGACACATGTTTTCTATTTGAATATGTGTAAATGAGTCTAACGTGCAAGGATAACTTAGCTTGCAAAAGTTATTATCTGTGAAAGTTGAAAATATAAAGTGATGAAACTGAAAAGTATTATATGAGTACCAACATTATTTCAAGGATAGAGAAGTATTTTAGTAAATTCCCTTAACCAGCTGTAGTCTTCGGAGAAGAAGCTTGTGGGAGATCGACGTAGCTGATTATCCAGAGAAGAGGATTGGCTACACACAATGTGCAAGTTAACTGAACTGAGAGATGTGTGCCTTGCAACCTAATACTACACTGTCTCTTGTCGTCCAAAAACGTTAAAATACCAACTACACCCAATGATATGCAATGACATATTACTGCAGCCTGCTTGAACATCTCTGCTGAAATACCAGCAGGAGTGCAACAGTCACTACTTACCAGTCTGGTAGAAAAGAACAAAAAAGAATAGAAATAGAATAGAATTTTTTATTCACCTTTCATTATTTTTCATACGAAGGGCTCCATCAAAGATTACAGTGGTGTCAAGTTTCAGGCAATAACCAATTACATATACAAAAAACAACATGGGAAATGACTAGCTTATTAAGAACTAAAAGACTTTCTTTATCACTCAGGAAAGCTGCATATTACAATTTTTACTTTCTAGCAATTCTTTAATTGAATATAATTCACTGTATTTTAGCCAAATTTGTAATACACTTTTATATTTATTTATCAGTATTGTACGAGCTGAGTATGATAGCTTATTGAGATATTTTATACTCAAGTGTTTATATTTATTATGGATTACAACAAGTCTTGAGGGAGGCCAATCAGATGAGAGACTATTTGTGGTGTTGTGTACAATCACATTACATCTCAAGTTCATTCTTTCCAGATTTTCTCTGGCATATATAAACAGGTATATATTAAAAGCTAGGTTATGTCAAATGCAGAGGTATTTCTGCAGGACCCTATGGGTTGTAATCCTGCTGAACAACTGATTGTCTCCTTCTGCCATCTGAAAACACATTTAGCTCCTGTGGAATTTCCTCAGAGCATTGTGCCTTACTGCAGATGAGAATGGGAGAAAGCAAAAAATGACTGGAGCAACAACTGCTTGCTCACAATGTTCCTTAACTTATACAATAAAGTACACAAGCTAGTTTGCTGCACAGATAACACAGGCCAATGAAAAAAAAGTTTTGAAAAACTTTTTTTTCTTTGATAGCTGATATTTATAGATTTTTATCAGCTGAATCCAAATCTAGCCTTAGTTTCTTTGTATCACCCATAGTTTTTGAGCAATATGCTTTTTATTATATAGTATAAAAATCCTATGCTATATAGTAAACAGGGAAATTAATGAAACACTTTGTTACAACATAAGCATGGTTTGTATTTGCAGTAAGCTACTTAAAACAATGATATGTGTTCATAGAGGTTTCACTTGTCAGCCGGAATTGGTTTGTATTTTCTCTTTTTCCTTCGAAGCCTCTTGAGTAGCTTTTTCTACAATGAGTCACTTGCTGAACTTCTCAGTGAAGTGACCAACAGTAGTCCCCCATCATGTTGATGTTCCAGCGGCCTTGGTAGCATTTTTCCATCACTTTAATGTCCTGATGAAAATGCTGTCCTGGCTCCTCAATAACATCTCCCATATTGTCCGAGAAGTAATCAAGGTTCAAAAAGTGAACTTTCAGGTTTATTAAACATATTAAAGTTTTAAACTTCTTTAACATTGTAGCTATATTATAAACATATTCTGGATCTTTTTCATGTCCTAAGAACTTTGTAATGACTTGCTTGAATGATACCCATGCTTCTTTCTCATTGTAGGTCATTGTGGCTTCAAAGTTAACATCAAACATCAATTTTCTAATGCCAGGTCCGTTCAAAGACACCTTCTTTTAGTTTAGCTTCTGAAAGGTGTGGAAACTTTTGGCAGAGATACTTAAAACATGGTCTCATTCTTAGGCAAAGCCTTTACAAACTGTTTCATTAGGCCTAACTTTCTATCTAGAGGTGGTAGGAGTACATTTTTTGGATCTACAAGGTTTTTGCATAGAATGTTCTTCTCACCAGGTTTTAAAGACTCCCTAACAGGCCAGTTCTTTCCGCACAAGTGTTGATCCCTAGCCCTACTGCCCCATTCACACAAGAAACATGGAAATTTGGTAAAGCCACCTTGCTGACCAAGGAGCATGCATTTTACTTTTAGATCACCCATCCAACCATAAACAGAATAGCCTATTTCATTTAGCACTATTCCTAGATTTCCATAGTTTTCTTTCATATGTACAAAATGTACAACAGGTACAGATGCATGTATGTTACCACTGTGTAATAAAACAGCTTTTAAACTAGTTTCAGATGAATTAATAAACAGCCTCTAGTTTGTTTGTTTTTTTTTATTCAATACCAAACTCATTCATCAGACCGGGATTGTCTGAGCAGTATTCTAAATAAACTTCTTGTTGAAAAAACTTGGAAAATTGCTGCTCTCTCTTTCTATAGGCTACATGTATATGCATATTCAAACTGCCAATAAGTTCTTTTCTTTTAATCTAGAGCCAAGAAATTCAGCTTTTTCTTTCATTAAGCCCAGATCCCTAAATCCCTAACCAAATTGTTAAGCTCAGTCTGAGTAAACAATTTGGCTCTAGACTTTCTGTATTACAGTGGAATTCATCATCATCTTGTTCATCTAAATCACATTTTACATCAGAAAATACTTCTGTTGGACTAGAATTTAAATCATCTGGTGGTCCAAGAACCAGCAAATCTACACAATGCCCTACTGCTCATATGGTGGACGGAAGGTTAGGGTAACTTATTACCTTCTTGTTTTTCAAATTATGACCAGTAATACTGAAGCGGAAATGTGTGGTATCTCCGCTTACATTCACTAACGTGCAGTGAACTGGCTTTATCGCCGCGCCCACGCACTATGCTCAAGCGAGAGGCTTGGTGACAAAAAACACAGGACACATTTATCCTTCCTACCGTTACAATAAATGACAAACAGCATTCGTCACTAATGTCCGTCCATACAGGTGCGTTGCACTAGTGGCACGGCTCGATCACCGATCCCGGAGGGTATACACTCCAGTGATGAGCCGTGGTGCGACTGCGTGGACCGAGTGAGACAAAAGGCCACGTCACAGAATGTTCTGCTCCTGGCACGACCGGAGGCGCCGTAACGTCTGCGAAGGAGTGAAAGACACTTTAACGGCGACTGCGTTTACGAAGGCGCGTATGCATTTACGGCAGAGTCACGTTGACTCGATGCATGTGGTCCACGGCGGGAGAACAGAGACGTGTGTTACATCGCGTTGACCAGCTCGCACTGTCCGCCTGCTTTTGTCCCCGTGAGGTCCGGTGTGCCACGCACCGTTGCCGGAATTCGGCGTAATGGTACAGCTGCCCCCACTTGTGTCGGCAGTGCCGTAGTTCAGCCCTTCGTGCATTGGATGGTGCTGCCGCCACAATATCAACACAGCAAAAGTAGCAATCATCAAAATGATTCCTTGGCTCCCTCCATATCATAGGAACAGCAAATCTAAATGTTTTTTTCCTCCTTTTTGGACCATTTTCTCAGCTCTTCAACACACACATAACATAACTTATGTGGCGCCCAAGATTTATCTTGATCACTAAGTTTAGATCCAAAGTATGATAGATAAACCTTTTTCACAAAGTCTGTATTGAGTCTTTGGTGTTTTTAATCACAAATTCACCATAAATATAACAAAACTGTCAGCAGAGCTTTTACAGCCATGATTAGACATTGTACTGAGCACATGTGCAGCTAACAGGTAAGTGAGGTTAGGTTGATAGTAAACAAAACACCATCTGTTAACACAAAACTAGAATCGACCTTTTTTTTGCCAGCAAATGTTTTTCAGCCGTGCAACCAATGTCATCTACATTCATTGCACCTCCTTTTTAAATTATTTTAGCTATATAAAAGCTGTCAAATTCTTTAAAAAATCGTCTAATTTAATAAATTTAACTGTAAAATGTGAAGAAATGGTGGGTGATACAGTTTTTTAAGTATCATATTTGGATTTCCCATCCTAAAAAACATAAGAATAAGGTATTTTCTGCAAAAAAGTTTTTCCGTCATTGCCCTGTGTAATTTGTGATTTCTTCCTAACAGAGTGTTTAGTCTATGAACAGTTCAAGTAATTTTACTGTTTTATTTTCTTTTTGGTTACCTTTAGATTAAAAATTATTCTTCTGTTTTTTAATAGTTTACGCACAGCTGACTGGCATGACACCAGTGATTAATCATTTGTGTCATTTCTCTTTTATTAGCTCGTAAACTTTCTAAATTCCTGCCTGTGGTTATTAATGTCATGTTATTAGCATACAGTAAATTCTTACATGGTATATAATTTGAAAAAGCATTGAAGTACACAAAAAACAGAAAAGGTCCACGAACAGAACCATGGGGTATTCCTCTTTTTATTGGGAGCATGGCTGATCTCTGCTTATTTGCATACACAACAAGATTTAAATAAACTGAGTGATTTACATTCTATGCCATAATATTCTAACTTTTTGCAGATAATGTCATGTGACACTGAGTCAAATGCTTTGCTTAAATCAATAAATGTTCCAGAAATAGAAAGCCTTTTTTCATACCCTTCGAAAACATTATTCATAAAAGCTTCACGGCTTTTACATTTGATAGTAGCTGTATACCTGTTTATGCATACAATTTTCAATTATATTCAGTATGATTAGTGCTATTGCAATGGCTCTGTAGTTCTTTCAGAGGTTTTTATTACCTTATTTATACACAGGTAATGTGACTATGAGCTTAAGAAATTTTTTGAAAATACCTGCATCTAGTACTCTGTTAGACAGAGAAGGAATTAGCATTTTGATTCCTTTTGCTATACGCCCTGTGACAAAATTACTGAATCCAAAATAGCCTTCTGTTTTGGAATTTCTTAGTTTGTGCATCGATTTATGAATGTCATTTAAAGTGATTAGAGTACATGCAAATTTCTCACTATTTTGCATGAGGTATACCATTTTTTTTTTAATTTATATTATTGATCTCATTTTTGACGACATTCCAGATTGTGAATTGCCACTGCCAGTGGTTGTTTTGATGGTCTGTTGTCCCATTACTGCTCAGAATCCACGTAACTAGTTTATGCACATTTGTTGTTCATTAGTGCATGCTACCACAGGTATTGTACAAGTTCCAGTGTGGGAACTTCTCAAAGTACGATATCTCATAAACGACTCACACTATAATCCTGCAACAAACATTATTGAAACTCTAATTTACCCTACTTTCAGTTTTTTTAATGTCAATAATCACTATTCCATTTAAAAACGTGAATGTTTGCACAAAAGTACACTTTCTAAGTATTTTTACGATGTTCTGACTGTCTAACAATGTGATCCCTTGACTACCAATCCATTCTGTGAAAATTGCACATCAGTAGCACTTTCCATTTCTGCAATATTTGTGGTGCAAGTTGTAGGTGATTCACCCTCTATACTCTTCCAACTCTCAGCTTTCCCTTCCTTGTTTAGTACTTGTTTTCCAAGTGAGTTCTTGATATTCATACAGCTGCTTTCCTTTTCTCCATACATCTGTTTAATTTTCCTATAGATGTTATCTATCTATACCCTACTTACACTAATGAGCCAAAACCTTATGTGTCTGACAGTTTGGTGGTGGGTTTATAGGGGTATGTGACATTAGCTGTCTATGCACGGGTCATGTAATTTGTGTAAATAACTAGCTGCTGATTTGCATATGTGGTGTTGGAGCCTGATAGTGACCCAGATGGGTTCCATAGTATTTACATCAGGCAAATTGGTTCACCGAGACATCAAGGTGAGTTCACTATAATGCTCGTCAAACCACTGTAGCACAGTTCTGGCTCTGTCACATGGGCAGTTAAACTGCTGAAAGATAACATCACTGTTGAGGCAGACATCAAGCATGAAGGGAAGCACGTGATCTGCAGCTGTCAGTGTGTCTTTGATTACTACCACGGGTCCCATGCAAGTGCAGGAGAATGTCTCCCATAGTGCAATACTCTTCCCACTAGCGTGTACCTGTGGTGCCCTGTGCATTTTGAGCTGCCATTCATCTCAATGATGGTGTTTGCGGGGATGATCATTGACCCAGTGTAGTAAAAATGTGATTCACCCAAAGAGCCAACACATTTCTGTTAATCAATAGTCAAATACCAATGGTTCTGTGCCCATTGCTATCATAACTGATGTTGCTTGGTGTACATATGAACACACAGTGGTGGTCTGCTATGGAACACCATGTTCAACAATGTATAATGAACAATGTGCTCTGAAACATTTGTGCATGCACCAGCATTGTGCTCTTTTGGCAAGATGCTACAGGATCACCATGTATCCAACTTTACAGAGCAGACAAGCCTCCGAACCCTACATTCTGTTAAGAGTCATGGGTGTCCAACAATTTAGCACCTAGTGGTGGTTTCACTGTCCTTCTACCTCTTTCAGCAGATGCTCATAACAGCACATGAACATGTTACCATCTTCACTGTTTTTGAGATACTCATGTACGGGCTCTGCATAATAGTAAAATGCCCTTTTCAAAGTCACTGATCTCAATGGATTTCCCCATTTGTAGCCCATATCTTCACTAGGGTGCTCCCCCATCCGTGTCTGCTCTGCTTACGTACTTTTGTTACTGCATCACATGCCCGCAATGCTAATAGGTGGCATCCAATGTTTCAGCAGCCAATGGTGATAATGTTTTGGCTTATCAGTGTATACATGCTTCAGTGCCCTCACATTTGTCCTTTTGCCATTTCTGTCTAGCCATTTTGCACCTCCTATCACTCTCATTTTTAGATGTTTGTATTCCTTTTACATGCTTCATTTAATGAATTTTTATGCAGAGTGATTTTTCCCACCATGTAAAAACTCTGGGGAACGATTGATGAGAGGATATAGAACCAGAAAGGTCTAATGAACTTATGTCAGAAAATGCATGGTTTCCATGCTAGAGACCATTTATTCAATCATACTTTGTTACAAAGACTGTGGTCTAATATGCACTGTACCATACAGCCACAGTTACAGTATGCACTGTTTCCTCCGAGATGGTAGTACTGTTTTTCATATGTCATGGCCTAGTGACCTCTCTGGACATAGTAAATGGTAATATTGTGTTACATTCACTTCCCTTCCCGACTCACCTTGTAGCTGATGTGACACAGCATTGTACACAATGGCTCCATATGTGAATCGAGAGCTTGCTGATATGGTGTTAACTTATGGAAAGGCAAATAGCAATGGGCGGTGGGCAGCAAGGTTGTATCAGGAGACCTATCCCTGTTGACGACAACCACAGCATTCAATGTTTGCAACAGTGGTCCACTGCCTGTCTGAGATAGGCTCATTTCAGGAAGCAGGAAATCATGAAGGACTTACCTGAAATGTTTGGACACCAGACTTGGAGGAAAATGCGATTAACACTGTGGAAGGCGACCACCGTGTCAGTAACAGGCAGTTGGCCCATCAGTACAGGGTAAGCCAGATCACCATGTGGCACATTCCCCATCACAATTGTTGCTACCCTTATCACTTACAGTTCATGGAGTGCTTACTAGTGACAGACTTTCCACACCAGGAACAGCTTTGTCACTGATTTCTTCACCAGGCAATGATGAATCCAGGATTTGTGTTGTCGTCCCTATTCACAGATAAGGCCAACTTTTGTCATAGTGGTGTCTTTCAACTTTCATAAGTCATCTGTGAGATAGTCTGGAGAACCTCCATGGTATGGTGACAGTGAATCATGAGCACTGGTGCAGCCAAAATGTGTGGGCAAGAGTAATTGGCGACCGTATTTTAGGTCCAGTATTCCTTCCACATTGCCTCACAGGCTGAAATTGTCAGCATTTCTTGCAGGTGACCTTGTCTCCCCTGCCTGAAGAAATGCCATTGATGATTCGAAGGGTTATGTGGCTGCTATATGATGGTGCTCCAGTCTACTTCACTGTTAACATCTGGACACACCTCAATTGTGTCTTCCCTGGTTGGTGGATCAGACAAGGGAGCCTAGCTGCATGGCCTGCTTGTTCACTGGATCTCAACCTGTGCAATTCCTGGTTATGGGGCCATCTCAAAAATATTATGCATGTAGAGTTCATTCCAGATGTGGAGACACTTGAGCAGTGTATTCATGGTGCCTTTGACACTGGATGCAGCCTGGCCGAAGTGAATGCATCAGACAGAACATGCTACGGCACTTGCATGCATGCACTGAGGGCATACTGTGACTGTGGCTGCATGGTACTGCATGTATTAAATCACAGTCTCTGTAACAATGCATGATTGAAAAAATGATATCTAGCATGGAAACTGTGCATTTATGGACATAAGTTCATTAGACCATTTTTGTTCCATATCCTCTCATTGATCAGTTCCTACAGTTTGTACATGGTGGAAGAAATCACCTTGTAAATTTTCCTTTTGTCACTTAAATTCAGTATCCCCTGGGATATCGAAGGGTCTCTGCTAGACCTTGTTTTCTTACCTATTTGATCCTCTGCTACCTTCACTATTTCATCTCTCAAAGCTACCCATTCATCACCTTCTGTATTCCTTTCCCCTGTTCCAGTCAATCATTGGCTACTGATCCTTCTGAAATTCTCAACAACCTTTGGTTCTTTCAATTTATCCGGATGTATTTTTTTTTTTTAATTTCCTACCTTCCTGCAGTTTCTTGAGTTTTAGTTTACAGTTCATAGCCAATAAATTGTGGTCAGAGTCCACATCTGCCCTGAAAATGTCCTACATTTTAAAATCTTTGGCCTACTTCCTACCATTATGTAATCAATCTGACAACTTATGGTGTCTGCAGGTCTCTTCCACATATACAACTGTCTTTCGTAGTTCTTAAACCAGGTATTATTTTTTTCTTCTCTTCCTCTTCCTACTACTAAATTCCAGTCCTTCATGACAGTTGAACTTTCCTCTCCCTTAACTGTCTGAATAATCTTTTTTATCTCATCATACATCCTTCCAATCTCTCCATCATCTGTGGAGCTAATTGGCATATAAACTTTTTCTACAATGGTGGGTGTTGGTTTCATGTCTATCTTGGCTATGATAATGCATTTATTATGTTGCTCATAGTAGTCTACTCATATCCCTATTTCCGTATTCATTATTAGACCTGTTCCTGCAGTACTCCCATTTGATTTTGTATTTATAACCCTGCACTCACCTGATCAGAGGTCCTGTTCATCTTGCCACCAAACTTCACTAATTCCAGCTGTATCTTACTTCATACTATCCATTTCCCTTTTAAATTTCCTAATCTACTTCCCAATTAAGGGACCTAACATTCTATGCTCCAACATGTAACTGCCAGTTTGTTTTTCCTGTTATCAACATCCTCTTGAGTAGTTCCCACCTGGAGATCCAAATGGGGTACTATTTACCATTGGAATGTTTTACCCAAGAGGATTCTATCATTATTCAAGCATACAGTAGAGCTGCATGGGAAAAATAATGGCTGTAGTTCGTGATGTTCGCCTGCGTTATTATTTCCTCATCGATTGTCCTTGGTGTCGACGTACTGCATTGCTTTGCTGGCTGAAAAATGGGTTCACAACCCCCCCTCCCCCCCCCCCCCAATAACACACAGTTATATGGCCAGTTAACTACTGTCAAATTTTAATAAGCCTCATTAACAGTTTGCAGGCATATGTCAGCATACTGCTACAATAGTTTACCGTTGAACATCTATGAGCAGTGAAAACCTAACCATACAGTTCACAGTTCTTGCAGAATAATATGGTACATATTGAACAGACACTCTCATTGTTTCAACACATGGCCTATTTGTGTTACATTTATTTCACAGTTAAGTTGATGCATTGTTATTGTTCTAACCAACACATTCTTGTCTGAAACTTGGCTGTGGACTGCCTGTCTCAGGACCAAAATTCGGGCCCTTATATATCCTCACAATAATACGCACTGAAACTATACATTGTTCGATGTTTAATTGGAGAAATTACAATTGAAACATACTTCATTCAGTTAACTGAATATATAGAAAAATTCTGTCTTTTTTTACAGTTTCTTCTACCACAAAGGTTAAACCATATTATTTGTTTAAATCATGAAATTAACAGTTATAGTTATGCAAACAATACTTTTGATGAAACTGGAAATTACTTTGGAATTAATTAAGAGCTGGCTTTGCTAACATGTTTTCCAATATAGCCAAATAAATACTTAAAGAATGCTATTAGTTGTTCCTCCAAATGTTTATAATTAGTACAGAATTTATATTTGTTTATGATTCAACAATAGAATTTAAGTTATGAAACAGTTACTGATTTCACCCTATAACAAAAGATACTAACTAGGAATAGTAAAAATAAATTAGAAAATCTATTACATACATAAAACTAAGCACAAAATTAGATCTAGTGTTATATTCTTTAAACTGAAGCCCAACCTTTCTCTTTTATGAAAATACAGATTATACTCACATATGTTAATGGTAATTAGTTAAAAGCGAAAAAAATGAATTTTAAGGAGGCAGACAGCAAACAAGAGGGGAAGTAAAAATATCCCAGCCTGCTTCATCACAAATCCCACCTTGCTTTCAGGTGTCCACAGTACCAGGACCGCAAGCTCATGTTGGTTGGTGTTACGTGCCCAGATCAGTGAGTCATCCAGACAGTTGCCCCTGGAACTACTGAAAAGACTACTGCCACTTTTCAGGAGCCACACATTTGTCTGGCCTATCAGCAGATACCCTTCCATTGTTGTTGCACCTACACTATGGCTATTTTCATCATAGAGGCATGCAAGCCATGCTACTGTGGCAAGCTGCACAGTTCATGGTGGTGGGGGGATGGGGGGGGGGGGGGGAGGTTGAGCTATATAGATCATCTGAAACTTCGAGATCCAGATTTCAGAACTATATATGGGTTTGGGGACTTTGTTTGAGTTATTGAGTTATGTAGGTCAAGTGATATTTCTGGTACCTATATTTTTTATAGACTTGTGTGGGCAGTGAGGTCACATAGTTTGAACTGGAAGATATATAGCTCCAGTGAAATTTCTGATAAGTTTCTTCCTTTTTTTAAAAGATTTGTTTTATCGTGATTATATTGATTGCTGATGATTTTTGTGTGTGATATTTGCGTTAGTATTTGTTTTGGTGCAACTTGGTTATTAGGCTTGTCATATATTTATATTATACCCACCTGAAACCACTAATTCCCATGTTTTCTGTTGGTTTCATGGTATTACTGCAGTTAAATATTTTTTTGTATTGTTTGTGTCTGTGTGTGTAATGAGTGATGTCATGGTTACCACATTACATAAGCTTGAATTAGGGGTCTGCCATCTTGATGACATCATGGGTCAAACCCAACAGGTTGTACTACAATCATGATTGTCCCTTGAATGTCACTGTTAGTTTGGTCCATTTTCAAATTCAGTTTCAGATCTAAGATATCAATGTTGTGAAATTTTGTGGCAGATTAAAACTGTGTGCTGGATGGAGACAAACTCAGGACCTCTGCCTTTTGTGGGCAAGTGCTCTACTGACTGCCCTACCCAAGCACAATTCACAACCCATCCTCATAGCTTTACTTCTGCCAGTACCTTGTCTCTTACTTTCCAAGTTTCACAGAAGCTCTCCTGTGAAACTTGGTATATTAGCACTCCTGGAAGAAAGGCTGTTGCAGAGACATGGCTTAGTCACTATCTAAGGGTTGTTTCCAGAGTGAAATTTTCTCTCTGCAGGGTCATGAGTTGTGCTTGAATAGCTCAGTCAATAGAGCACTAGTTCTCAAATGGCAAAGGTTCTAAGTTTGACTCTCAGTCTGGCACACAAATTTTATCTGCCAGGAAATTTTATATCAGCACACATTCTGCTGCTGAGTGCAAATTTCATTCTAGAAACATCCCTCAGGCTGTGGCTAAGCCATATCTCTGCAATGTCCTTTCTTCCAGGAGCACTAGTCTTGCAAGTTTTGCAGGAGAGCCTCAACGAACTTTAGAAGGTAGGAGATGAGGTATTGGTGGGAATAAAGCTCTGACAATGGGTTGTGAGTCATGCTTGGATAGCTCAGTTGGTAGAGCACTTGCACATGAAAGGCAAAGGTTCCAAGTTTGAGTATCTATCTGGTGCATAGCTTTAATCTTCCAGTAAGTTTCACATATGTGCACCCTCCACTCCAGAGTAAAAATTTCATTCTGGTACCAATATTGTTTTTAAGGTAACTACTTTTTTTTGTCCAATTTTGAATTTATACTACCGACGTTAATTTTATATCTAAAAACAAAGATGATGTAACTTACCAAACGAAAGTGTTGGTATGTTGATAGACACACAAACAAACACAAACACACACACAAAATTCAAGCTTTCGCAACCCACTGTTGCTTCATCAGGAAAGAGGGAAGGAGAGGGAAATACGAAAGGATGTGGGTTTTAAGGGAGAGGGTAAGGAGTCATTCCAATCGTGGGAGCAGAAAGACTTACCTTAGGGGGGGAAAAGGACAGGTATACACTTGCACACACACACATATCCATCTGCACATATACAGACACAAGCAGACATTTGTAAAGGCAAAGAGTTTGGGCAGAGATGTCAGTCGAGGCAGAAGTACAGAGGCAAAGATGTTATTGAATGACAGGTGAGGTATGAGCGGCGGCAACTTGAAATTAGTGGAGGCTGACGCCTGGTGGGTAATGGGAAGAGAGGATATACTGAAGGGCATGTTACCATCTCCGGAGTTCTGATAGGTTGGTGTTAGTGGGAAGTATCCAGGTAACCTGGACGATGTAACACTGTGCCAAGATGAGCTGGCTGTGCACCAAGGCATGTTTAGCCACAGGGTGATCCTCATTACCAACAAACACTGTCTGCCTGTGTCCATTCATGCGAATGGACAGTTTGTTGCTGGTCATTCCCATATAGAAAGCTTCAAAGTGTAGGCAGGTCAGTTGGTAAATCAAGTGGGCGCTTTCACACATGGCTCTGCTTTTGATTATGTACACCTTATGGGTTACAGGACTGAAGTAGGTGGTGGTGGGAGGGTGCATTGGACAGGTTTTACACCGGAGGCGGTTACAAGGGTAGGAGCCAGAGGGTAGGGAAGGTGGTTTGGGGATTTCATAGGGATGAACCAAGAGGTTACGAAGGTTAGGTGGGCGGTGGAAAGACACTCTTGGTGGAGTGGGGAGGATTTCATGAAGGATGGATCTCATTTCACGGCAGGATTTGAGGAAGTCGAACACCTGCTGGAGACCCACATTCAGAGTCTGATCCAGTCCCGGAAAGTATCCTGTCACAAGTGGAGCACTTTTGGGTTCTTCTGTGGGAGGTTCTGGGTTTGAGGGGATGAGGAAGTGGCTCTGGTTATTTGCTTCTGTACCAGGTTGGGAGGGTAGTTGCGGGATGCGAAAGCTGTTTTCAAGTTGTTGGTGTAATGGTTCAGGATTCCGGACTGGAGCAGATTCATTGGCCACGAAGACCTAGGCTGTAGGGAAGGGACCGTTTGATATGGAATGGGTGGCAGCTGTCATAATGTAGGTACTGTTGCTTGTTGGTGGGTTTGATGTGGACAGATGCATGAAGCTGGCCGTTGGACAGATGGAGGTCAACGTCAAGGAAAGTGGCATGGGATTTGGAGTAGGACCAGGTGAACCTGACAGAACCAAAGGAGTTGAGATTGGAGAGGAAATTCTGGAGTTCTTCTTCACTGTGAGTCCAGACCATGAAGATGTCATCAATAAATCTGTACCAAACTTTGGGTTGGGAGGCCTGGGTAACCAAGAAGGCTTCCTCTAAGCGACCCATAAATAGGTTGGTGTATGAGGGGGCCATCCTGGTACCCATGGCTGTTCCCTTTAATTGTTGGTATGTCTGGCCTTCGAAAGTGAAGAAATTGTGAGTCAGGTTGAAGCTGGCTAAGGTAATGAGGAAAGAGGTTTTAGGTAGGGTGCCAGGTGATCGGTGTGAAAGGAAGTGCTCCATCGCAGCGAGGGCCTGGACGTGCGGAATATTTGTGTAAAAGGAAATGTTACTTTTAAAATCAAACAATGGAAACTCCAAGTTGCAATATCAACAATATTAGCAGAAGGATAGATTGCTTCTCACCGCAAAGATGACTCTTTTAATTGCATACAGGAACAACAAAAAGAATGTTACATGTTTTAGATTTTGACCAAAGCCTTCATCAACAAGAAAACACACATTCACACAAGCAAGCACACCTCATGCACACATGACTGTTGCCACTGGCAACTCCAACCAATTGGAGCTGCTGATGATGATGGTCATGTGTGCATGAAGTGTGCTTGCTTGTGTGAATGTGTGTGAGTTTTCTTTGCTGAAGAATGCTTTGGCCAAAAGCTGCAGTGTGGAACAGTCTTTTCATTGTACCTATGTGCAATGCAGTGAGTCTTCTTTATGGTGAGTACCAATCTATCCTTTTCCTAATGCTGTTGTTACTTTTAAATTCCTTTTTTGTCCTTTTCAAGTAGATAACCTACAGTCTTGAAAATTCAAAAATTCCATCAGTATTGTGTGGGTGCATTTACTTCATCATAAAAGATTGATTCTTCCTATTTTCTCCCAATATCATCATAAAGTTCATCTTTCTATCACCTCTTATTCATCATTTATTCCCAGGCCTTGCTCTTTGTCATCACACACTATCCTCCATTTTTATAGCACTCATTTTGAAAATATTATAAATAGTGCTTGATAACATAAACATTTCTTTTTCTTTTTCTTTTTAATCAGAGTCATTGCTGCTGCTGTCAGACATTTACATCAGGCCATCACTGGGTGATTGCATCAAGTATGGCTGCTGTCTCTTCAACTTGCTATTATCTGACTGTGTCCAATATGGCATTGCTCTTATTGGTCTCTTACTGGCTAGTTTTCAATGTGACACAATCCTGATATTATCATTTTTGTCCTGATAATACTGAATTACACACTCATTTTTCCTGTTATTTTTCTGTTTACTGTTCACTTTTACAATTATAAGTCCACATGTTATCATAAATAACAGTTCCTGCGCTTTAACATCTGCAGCAGAATCACTGTTTCATTGCTGCTGTCACTATATTTTTAATAGTGAGTCTTTTTTTCACTATACTCTTCTGTAACAAGCTCCAAAACTACAGGACACAATATGTAATACCACTAACTTGGTTGTAGTGTTGCAAGTCCTTGGTAATGATGAGAGATTTGAAGTTTGGTATTCTGAAACAGGTGGGAATTTAAACTAAATTATTCAATGATGTACGTGACACCATTGATTTACACTTGAGATTATTCCATATTTATTAGTGTCACAATGAATTTTGGCAGTGATCAGCTCATTCTATAAATTATCTTTTCATAGTATTGACTACATTCTACCAATAGGATAATACTATTACACCAAATTTGCAAACACAATTAAGAAACTTTAAACAGTCACAATTTCTTTAGTATGCCTTTCCTATATTGAAGTCCTCCCTCACTTTTCTCCACACAGTAAATCATTATAAAACACCATCTGAAGGAAAATGGCTGATGATACGAGGGCCGTTCAGAAAGTAACCTCCGTTTGATTTAAAAAAATACACCAAGTTAAATAAAAATATTTTAATATATACATCTTACAACTACATCTTTGCACTATTTTTCTACATAGTCTCCATAGCAATTGAGGCACTTATCATATCTCTTCACAAGCTTTAAAATTCCTTCTGCATAAAAATCACCCACCTGTGCCTGGAGCCATCCTGTGACCGCATCTTTGAGCTCTTCGTCGTCATCAAACCGCTGTGACCCGAGCCATTTCTTCAAATGCATGAAGAGGTGATAATCACTTGGCGCCAGGTCTGGGCTGTAAGGTGGATGGTTGATAACGTCCCACTTGAAGGACTCAAGAAGGGCCGTTGTTCTGCGAGCAGGGTGAGGACGGGCGTTATCGTGCAAAAAAACGATACCGGAAGTCAGCATACCACGGCGTTTGTTCTGTATAGCCCGTCGTTATTGAGTTTTATGTGGCAGCTGGTTGACTGCAGCTCTATTAGGGCTTGTTGCCATATTCTGTCTGTGTGAAAATGGACGTAAAAATGGAGCAACGAGTTCATGTGAAATTTTGTTTGAAAACCATGAAACCACTTTCTAGGACTTACAAACTATTAAAAACAGCTTTTGGAGATAATTGTATCAGCCAATCAAATGTTTTTGCGTGGTTCAACAGATTTAATAATGGCTGCAAATCATTTGAAGATGAACCACGGTCCCACCATCCTTCCACCTTAAAAACAAATGAAAATTTTGTGGAAGTTTGCAACTTGGTGCCCTCTGATCATAGACTTACAATTAGGGAGATGGCTGATGAACTTAATTTAAGTTGCTAGTCAGTTCAGTCAATTTTAACTGAATATCTGAAAATGTGTCGAGCGTCCGCAAAATTCATTTCAAAAGTATTGTCAAGTGATCAGAGGCAATACCGACTTGAAGTGTGCCAAAAACCGATTAATCAGACTAAAAATGACCCAGATTTGTTAAATAGGGTAATTACAGATGATAAATCATGGGCATGTGGATATGATCCTGAAACCAAACTGCAGTCTTCACAGTGGAAGACTCCAGGTTCACCACGACCGAAAAAAGCACAGCAAAGTCAGTCGAAGGTGAAGACAATGTTGGTGATTTTTTTCAATTCTACTGGTATTGTGCATCATGAATTTACCCCTGGAGGACAGGACAGGACAGGAATACTACAAATGTGCCCTTGAGTGTTTATGCCAAAAGGTGTGGAAGACAGGAGTTGTGTGTTACATCATGACAATGCTCTGGCTCATCGTGCCTTCTCCATCATTGAATTTTTGACCAACTTCAAAATTCCTGTGCTTCCACAACTGCCATATTCCCCTGATTTGGCCCCTGCGGACTTCTACCTATTTCCTAAACTGAAATTTTCACTGAAAGGGAAGTGATTTGGCTCAATTGAAGACATCCAGGCAAATATGGAAAGCGTCCTTAACAATCTTCAGGAAAAAAACATTCCAGGAATATTTCCAAAAGTGGAAACACCATTTGAGTCGGTGTGTTCAGTCAGAATGGGACTATTTTGAAGGAGATGCTTCACAGTAGCATGTAAGTCCCACCATTGTACAATTACAAGGCGGTTCTTAAAACTTTCCAATCACACCTCGTAGACTGTTGGACCCGTTGTCTAGTAGTAGTACATATAGGCAAGCACATTAATAATAAGTGAACTCTATAAATATACCAGGTGGTCATAACTAAATTTTCTCTATTCAACACATTATAACACAGAAACTAATTACTGTATGAGGACCAAACCTGGTAGCATTAATGTCAAGGACATGGGGAAGAGAAATAATGCAGAATTAATTCAATTGAAAGACTTTTAATGTGCTGTCATGGTACATCATACCGTTACATACTGGTACCATTACTGCTACAAAAGGGGCGCAGTACAGCACCCATTAGTGTCCAGAAGAGTATGAAAGTGCAGAATTGCACTCTGCAAAGCAGAACGAAGCATGTCCGTAGGTATGTTGGCTATTTCTCTTGATATGCTGCACTTCAGATCAGCACATGTGTGAATGTTCCCCTGGTAAACCCTGTCCTTCAGGTAGCCCCACAACCAGAAATCACAGGGAGTGACATCAGATGATCATGCTGGCCATGAATTTGGAATGATTGGCTGATAATATGATAATTTCCAAATGTGTTTCAGAGAGGCAGGTGAACATCACGAGTGATGTGTGGTGGGCCCCATCTTGCATGGAAAACTGTTGAGTTCAATGCATCCATCTCCTGTAGGGCAGGTATGACATGCTGGCAAAGCATATTGCAGGAACACTGGCCAGTCACACTACATGTCTTTGATCCTTGAGTGCCAACCTGTTCAAAAAAGAATGGGCCAATGATGAACATAGCCGTGAAACCACGCCATACGGTTACATGTTCCCCATACAGAGGATCTTCACGCACAGTGACTGGAGGTGAAGATCCCGGCACTCAGCAGTTGTGTGTGTTGACCTTACCTGTCAGAGAAAAACGAGTTTTGTCTGTCCATAGGATGGTCCAGGGCCAGCCATCATGAATTTCAATCCTTGCAAAAAAGTGTAGAGTGAAGTCCATCATTGTGCAACTGGTGGTTCAAGCTGCTGTACAATATGGATCTTGTACAGATACCATTTGAGAATGGTTTGAAGCAGTGGACCCTGGGATGATCAACTGTCACGACACAGCACACACACTGCCTGACTATTGGGCCATCCTCTTCCCGGAGCAACGCCCAGTTCTCCAGTTAATTCGAACTTCTTCATCATGCTCCGCACAACAGGTGGAGAAAGAGGATACTTCTATAATCCTTTCACCTTGCAAAATTCTCCAACTGCAGCTGCAGCATTACTGTTGTTTTGATAACAGAGCTTCAAAAAATAATGCCCTGCTCCTTTTGTCCAAGGCTTATGTTGACACATCAAGTGCACTGTGACTGGTCTGGTATGAGAGACTATGAATCATGATAACTGATCAATGCACCGGGTGGCCAGAGTTGGAACTGGACCGTTGTGCTGTGATGTATGGAAATCATGCACCCATATTCTGGACATTAATGTTACCAAGTTTGGTACTCATATGGTAATTAGTTTCTGTGTTGTAATGTGTTAAATAGGAAAAGTTTAAATATAACCACTGAGAATTTTAGTTTGTACTGAGAATAATGTCAGACTTAGTGTGTGTGGAGTTCTGCTGAACCAAATAATAATTTGGTTTACCTGTATGTTAGGTAACTGTAAAATTAATGAAATTAGTGGAAATATTTACTAATTCTATAGGGCTTTACCAAGCTTTATGTAAATTCTGCAGGTTTGTAATATCCATAATTTACTTAATTTCTTATTTAAAATACTATTTCAACAATCAAAGCTGTTTTCTAGTTCAGAAGAATTAGGGCAACAAAAATAAGTCAATTCTCAAAATTAAATATGCTTAACAGTTCAAATGAATATATTTTCTGTATGATATATATTAGTGCCTGTGTTATTCTGAATTATGATGCATGCATATATGAAGAAACAGGCACTGCAGCAACTACAGCCATAATGAAATACATGAAATGCTATCACCGTTGTGAATATAAACAGCCATCAGCTGTGTAATGGAATGACAACAATGAGAATTTGTGCCAGTCTGGGACTCATATGCAGATTTGCTGCTTATCGCTAGTGGTTTTCCTTACCATCTGGCTATCTGAGTGCAACTCCAAACTTCCATATGTCGACAACGATGTGTCTACAACTTGTACTCATTCATTCATTGTGTATATTCCCATACAGAGGAAACATTTTGCTAAAAAAGTTGCTCACCCTGTGCTGGTGGATTAATACAATATAACAATATCTGTGTTATTCCAAATTATGGTGCAATGTTTCTTCGGACATGCATGCATGCAGGTTGTCTACATTAACAATTGTGAAGACATTTCATGTATTCCATTATGACTGTATTTGCCGCAGTGCCTGTTTCTTTGGACATGCATGCATATCCATAGAAACATAATGTTGTAATTCAGAATAACACAGGCACTGCTATATCATTTTTATCTATTGACACTGGGCAAGTGACTTTCAAGTAAAATGTCTTCCCTTTATGGCATTGTACATAATGGATGTATGACTACAGGTTGTAGACACATGGTTGATGCCATACAGAAATTAGGGTCTGGCTGTGAGTCGAGCTTGAATAGCCAAATGGTAAGGAGACCGCTCACAATGAGCAGGAAATCTGGCTTTGAGTCCAATCTGGCACAAATTTTCATTGTCATCATTCCATCATACAACTGATTGTTGCCCTGTATTTCATGTGTATTTTGTGTATGTTGTAAACTTTAATTATGAATAGTTTTATACTTTACACATTTTCATAAAAGTTAAAATGTTTATTGGAACAAGGCAACTAGGGTTTTCAATTTAGCTGTCTCATTTCAGAAGAAAACAATTACTAGTTCATAACATTTATACATTCACATAATAGCTGACTATTAAATTACAGATTCCTATTAAATGTAAATGTTGCTTGAAAAAATAATTACATCAGTGGACTCAGCAGATTGTAAATTATACTGTAAATAATACTTCGTGAATAGAAATTTGGCAATTTTGTGTACACATGATATGGTTGTAGTGATGTAGAACCACTGGCTCTACCCCCCCCCCCCCCCAATAATATCGCTGCTCTGCCACAGCAAAAACAACTATCTTTACCAGATCAGTTAACTGTAGTGCGCGCTCTGCACTATCCGCATTGTGTATATGCTGCAAGAATAAAACTATTCATAGTGATTATTTATTGTCTTAATTACCATGCCTGTTCCCCACTACCTACAGTGGTAACGCCGTTACTTTCTTTTCAACCGTGCCACGAATTACTGAGCTATACTCATGCTGGCACGCCGCTGATCACTGTGGGATACAAACTTCACACCGCCAAGAATACACCTCACAATGGTGCTTCATTACCTGGCATCACTACAGAGAACACTTGATTCCCAGATAATATATCCAGTGCAACTGTGGTTCTCGAAAAGTCGACAATGTTCCCATTGTTTCAACAACTGCTGGACCAGGGCATCGTTGCCTCTCGCCAAATGGATAAACACACTAAATCACAAATCAAGTATGATATTATCAGTGATGGTGGTGAGACAGAGCCTGCCACTCCCTTAATTAACTGTGCTACATCATCAGTGACCATACACGATGAGCAATGGCTGCCCGCCACTGTCCCCAATTCTCACCTGACCAGTGCTAATATACCAGTCAGTGACAGTGTTAATGAACCACACTGCACTCATTTTCATTCTAGTGACTCAGTGCATATCGACATTCCATGTGCAATGTACCAAGTTACTGACACCCTCCAGAAAACTGCAATTGTTGACAAACCATCACAGCCATATACAACCACCTTCCACTGCAGAGAACCAATGTTTGAAGGTTATTATGGACAAATCCATCCTACAGGTGATCTTCCTGTGCCAGGCCATGTTTTTCTACAGCCTGCACCTGAACTTTATGTTCTGCACCGTACCGTACGTCACCCAAGTGATGTCACATTTGTTATGGCCACGCTGTGACCCACGTCACAACATCACGATGACCCCCACCAACAACAGCTGTGCTGCATTTTGGGCCACACCTACCACATGACACCACTCAACAAGCAGACACACCTTGTCTACCTGCAACCACACAGGGTTTTCACACCTCGCGACCATAGCATATCAATTACGGCAAGCCTTACCGCAGCTATGATCCATGCACCATGGTATAATAAGAAGTACCTACAACAGCCACCATGTCAGGTGACCTACACCGATGCACCATCCGTCACGATTGTCACCAACCAGGATCTGTCCAACATGGCTCATTTCTAAGTACCCCACTACGACACCATCATACATGATGCCGACGTACCAGCTGTGACACCTGCCCCATGTCCCATGATAATCAGTCATGATGCCCACTCTACTGACACACCTACTGCAACTACCTCGCTGTGATGCCATCTGCCACCTCTATCAGTGCCACCAGATGGTGTTCATGAACCCACACCACGTAGAAATTCTTCCAGTCCATCTGTGGCGTGAATCAGCAAACCAGTGTTCAATAGTATTAGTTGGAAGCAGTCTTGGTTGCAACCAAGACTGTTTCCAACTATTACCACACCATGTACTTTGCATGATTACAATGACCTCATACTGGTCCCGGCCCATCGCCACCAGGCAGATTACCACCGGCCGCACACCAAGTTACATCTGCCGCTGCTACAATTTGACTCTCCACAGGTATAGTTCCCTCTCTGTGAGTACATGACGCAGTCAGCTGGGATCACAGATGACCACAGCAAGGTTTTGGTGCTTTTGAACCACCTCCACACCAACACCAGTATTATCAATGACCTCGCATTGCACACACCAACCACTGACAGATACAGGATAGTGAAGAGGCTCATACTATAGTGCCTATCACATTTACCCGAACAACAGCTCCACCTAGCCATCACTGAGACGTCGCTGGACCACACACCATGTCAGCGCTCTGGTGCAGGTTACGCTTCCAAATCAATACAAACCTCTTAACCAGATCATGCTCTCTGGTCACTATCGCTTTTCAAGTTGCCTGAAAACATACAGACAGCCATGCTAATGCACGAGGACAAATTGCTGGAAACTCGGTTACACCTTGCCGACCTAGCGCAGCATCATGACTTCATAAACAATCGCATCGGCTCCAGCACTGATGTCAACACTGGTTGTATCTACAGCCAGCCCAGGCCAGTCTGCACACTGACTGCACCCATGGGGACCACTGCGCAGCTCTCACTGTGCAGTGCCCAGCCAATTGACAGTCACTGAGCTGCTCTGACCTTATCTAAGCTATTCCATGCTGCGCTCGCAGCAGCCTCGCAAGACTCTGATGCAGCAAGGCACCAACAATCAGACACCATGAAGGACCCAGGTGCCGCATTTTTAGTGGAATGTGAACAACCACCTGCCACATTCATGCCCAGCCATTGACCTATGCCTAACCATCACAGCAACTCACCCGGCCAGGATGCTGCACCTACTCACCTGCTGATAGATGAGAGACTGTCATCTCCTCTTCTTACCTCTGAAACAGTATTGGACCTCACACTAAAGTACCAGCAATTGTTTGAGGAGCTTAAAACCACAACTACTGTGTACACTAACCTTCGCCACACCCATGCCAGCTCACGAACAGCTAATGAACACCATGCAACCGCTGTTCCAAGCTCATGGCACAACTGCACATCACACAGCAACAGCTGTCATTGCATCAGCAACAATGAGAGCCATCCACAGGAGAATCTGTCAGGCCTTCAGAACCATAGGTCAGTCCAGTGCCTCTTATTTCTGGTGATGATGATGCTCCCATGAGTGAACCACGTGAAAATAGTGATATTGCTCTTGTAAGTGGGTCAAGTGTGAACAGTGATACTGCCTCTGTGAGTGGAGTATGTGCCTCACATGCTACTCCACATCAGCCCCATAAAAAGATAGACATCATACATGGTGGTACTGTATACAGGATTAATACTACCCCCAGTCCACCAGTCCGATGCTGTCCCACCACCTCGCCCCTCATAAATTAAAGGCGGCCAAGGCTGTGATCGAGGAACCATTACACAAGGGCATCATCAGGCCATCAGACAGTGAGTGTACCTCACCGATTACTATGAGAATTAAAATAGATAAAATATGGTTCCTGTGCAGGACTATAGACATTTGAACATGCACACCATCATTGATAGTTATCCTGTACCCAATATTCAGGACTTCTCCCAAGAACTGGCTGGTGCAACCATCTTTAGTGTGCAGAAGAGCTTGTTCACAGATCCCAATGGCCATAGAGGGCATTGCAAAGATGGCAATTAATTACATCATTTGGCCTATTTGAATTCCTCTTTTATGCCCTTTGGATTAAAGAATGCAGTCCATATTTGGCAAGGGTTCATTGATGGCTTGTTTTTTTACCATGCCCCTTTGCTATTGTTACTTGGATGATGTAATTATCTTCTCACAAACATCTCAGGATCGTGGGAAACATCTCCAAGTGTTATTTTACAAACTAGCAGAGCTTGGTTTGTGCTCAAGGAGGACAAATGCCAACTCCGACAAAAATGTGTTACATTTGTAGGCCACCTCATTGACAATTCAGGCTTCCGCCCCACCCCGGAAAAGATAGACAAAATCTGTAACCTCTCCACCCCCAACAGACCATCAAGAAATGTGCTTTTTGTGGGGAGTAATTAATTTTTACCGGTAATAACTCCCCCATGCCGCAGAAACACTTCTGCTGTTCACAGAGTCACTCCACGGCAAGAACATGTCGGGCAAATGTATGCCCATGATATGCAAGCCACTTTCGGGAACATCAAAACCAAACTTGCTCATACCACTACTCTTGCACTCCCATCACTGGATGTCCATATGGTTATATCAGCCAATGCCAGAGACCGGGAGATTGGGGAGGTGCTACAACAGGAAGTCCCCTGTGCAACCCAACCCCTATGGTTTTCTCATGAAACTTACCAACCCCCACAAAATGTGCTCAACCTTTAACTGTGACCTTTTGGCAATATAAGAGGCAGTTTGGTACTCGCAAGATGACATCGAGGGCCGGCTGCTTATTATCGACACAGACCACCGCCCTCTATTTTATGCTATTAAAAATCCGCCATCAAGCATCTCCCCTTGATTTCACCACCTGGACTTGATTTCACAATATAGTATGGACATCCACTACGTACAGGGAGCAGGAAACATGATGGCTGACTACCTGTCACAACTCACTGGCACATCGGCACACCTTCACTTCAACCTAGTAGCAGAGGCGCAAGCAGCTGACACTGACTTTCAAAACCTGCTATCTGGACACACAATGGGCCCCCAGCTCAAGCAGTGTGCCATTGCAGGCACAACCAAACTAGTTTGGTGTGACATATCCCATGGGAGGCAATGACCAATCATCCCACAGAACATCAAGAAGACAGTTTTCAAGCTCCTCCACAACTTGCCTCATCCCAAAGTATGCCCAACGCTGAAACTCATAATAGAACATTTTGTTTGGGCTAACATTAAACGGGACTGTGCTGCATGTACGAGAGCCTGCATCCAATGCCAACGGGCCAAGACAGGACATCATGCCCAACTGCCCTTCAGAAAATTCCCCATCCTGAAGGACTGTTTCTAACATGTCCATATAGACCTGGTGGGGCCACTCTCAGATTCAAATGGGTACAAGTACATCTTGTCAGCCATAGACAGGACAACATGATGAGTGGAGGCCACACCTTTAACTGATATCTTTGCCAACACCATCACCCGAGCTTTCATCACACTATGGACTGCATGCTTTGGCTGTTCAGAGTCCCTGACAACTGACCAGCAACAGCAGTTTGAGTCGGTCCTGTTCTCCAAGCTCTGCCACCTCTGTGGGTGCCACCAGTTCCACACAATGGCCTACCACCCTCAATCCAAAGGGCTGGTGGAATGGTGGCACTGCACCCTCAAGACAATGCTCGTATGCCCTGACCAGGAGTGGACAGAAACCCTCCCCTGGGTGCTGCTGGACATTTATTTATTTATTTATTTAGCGTATGGCAAGTACAAATCACGTATGAAAAATCTAAAAGTACATAACACACAAAACAGTTACAATATCACAAACAAACATCTAGGTTAGAAATATAATCGATTGCACTGTTAGTCGCATCCATGAAGTCCCTTGTTGGCCCAGGGTCGGCCCTCAGAGGGCATTCTACCACGATATGGTGAATTGTCTGCCTGTCAGCGCCGCAGTCACACTGTGGTGATGGCGCTATGCTCCATTTGTACAAGGAGTCCGCACAACAGCCGTGGCTCGTCCTGATCCTGTTAAGGGTAGACCAGATTTTGCGGGGCAAGTCAAAGCCCCAAGGTCTGTTAGATGTTCCCAATAAGGTGTTAACCTGAGGCGGTGTCTTTTCCTCCCATTTTTCTCTCCAGCAGTCCTCAAGAATAAAAGTGTTCTTTACCAGATCTTTGGCACTTGCGAGAGGGGGGTGTCTGGATTTCAATCTATTTTACTCAATTCCATTACTCAGGGTGTGGATAGGAAGATCTGGGCTATTTTGGATTTTTCGACACTCCCTGACAAGTGCGTGTTCTCTGCGCAAATGTGGCGGCGGGATATGGCTCAATACAGGCAGCCATTGGACAGGAGTTGACCTGATCGTTCCAGAGATAATCCTCATCGTTTGGTTCAAGACGGCATCCACCTTCTTGATGTGAGCACTATTTAACCATATTGGGGAACAGTACTCTGCTGCAGAATAGACAAGTCCTAGTGCAGAGCTACGCAGAATGGAGGCAGTGGACCCCCAACTAGTGCCACAAAGCTTTTGGACAATGTTGTTTCTAGTTCTGACTTTTTCAGCAGTGTTTACAAGGTGTTGTTTATAGCTCAATGTTCTATCGAGTGTCACGCCCAGATACTTTGGTGTTCTATTATATGGAAGAATGCCGCCATCAAAGCGGATCTTGAGCTCTTTGTTTGCTAATTTGTTATTCAGGTGGAAACAAGTGGCCTCTGTTTTGGATGGGCTGGGTTGGAAGTATTTTCCTAGAGTGGTCAAATCGCTGGATAGTGTGATCTCAGTTTCCTCCATCACTCGGTGTTGTGTGGCCAAGGCCCAGTCGTCCGCATATCCGAACATTTTGGATCTCGTCCTAGGCATATCGGCTATATACATGCTGCAAAGCAGTGGAGCCAGTACTGAACCTTGGGGCAGGCCATTATTAAGTTTCATGCTGGACATATGAGCTGCTTACAAAGAAGATCTGGATACCTCACTGGCAGAGGTGCCCTATGGGGAACCAATCACCCTCCCAGCAGAACTTGTATCATAACCCAACTTGCCAGACCTAGTAAAATGTGTCAGGGCCACATCTGCCACATCCACATCCCATTGCCATCCCACCATGCCAAACTGACCGTCTTTGTGCACAAGGATCTCTAATTGTGTACACACATCATGCTCAGGACTGACACCATCAAATCCGCCCTCCACCAAGCACACAGTGGCCCATTCAAGGTGTTGAAATGAGGGCCAAACACTTTTGATATCTTGCAAGCTGTAAAAATGACAACAGTGTCACTGAACCACCTAAAACCAGCATGGACTTAACTGAACACACACGGTGTTTACCCCCCGCCAGCCCAGCTCCAGGCCCCTCAAGGCAATTTACAGTCAGCCTAGACCTGCGAGACTACCTCCCAGAAGACATTTCTGCAACACTGCAGGACTCACTTCTCTTGGTTATGTCCAAGTTCAAGAATAGACAGTCGGGCTGCAGCAAGGTCCGAGGTCATTAGAGCACTTCACACCACTCCTGCCTATGACTGACACAGCAAGTCTGAAATCCACTCTTTCTTTGGACGGTTACCTGCTCATGTTGCTCCTGGAGCACTTCATAACGATGACTGATACCCTGGACACTGCCTCCGGTGGACCGACTGGTCAACACACCACCAACCACCAACACCTCAACAGACACCACCACTACCCAATCGTCACCACCATGGATGTCACTGGCTGGCCTCACTTTATGGCTGCCCAGGCATCTGGTGGATTGCGATGAATCAGCCATCGCCATCACCAATGGGACAATGCATCATTATATACACCCGTCACTGTGCTCCACACTTATGGGTGTGGGGGAAGGGGGGGGGGGGGGGGGGGAGGGCACGGGGAGGGCGTTGGACTCTGTAGGGACATAGAACCACTAGCTCTACCCCGCAATAATATCACTCCCATGTTGCAGCAAGAACAACTGTATTCTTGCCAGATCATTTCTCTGTAGTATGCTCTCTATACTTCACACATTATGTATACACTGAAAGAATAAAAGTATTCATAATGAGTGATGGGAGAGTGAGTGAACATTTATCATCCTAATTACCACATCTGCTCCCCACTACCTACATACTCAGGTATAATTGGAAATAAAAAAAAATAAAAAAGTCATGTCATGTACAGAGCACATGGATTTCCAGATCGCTGGATTAATGACAGGGCAGCAACTTGTGTTAACCAGTTTCATATAGAAACAGCCAAAGTTTCAAGATTCACTCTTTATTTAATTGATGACTAGTTTCAGGTTACCTGAACCCATTTACAAATTCTCCAGACAGACAGAACAGTATTTTCTGAAATAGCATATAAACCATGTACAGAAGATTATACACATACATATAATAAAGTCAAGTCTGACTATGATATTTCAGAAAATACTGTTTCATCAGTTTGGATGATTTGAAAATGGGTTCAGCAATCTGAAACTAGTCATCAAGTAAACAAAATGTGAATCTTGCAACTTTGTCTGTTTCTATATCAAAATTTAGCAAATGGAGTTATTCTGCTTTGCTATGTTTCACATGGACTAAGTTAGTAGTGACGATGAAAGTCTATATGAAATGTACCATGCAGTGATAATATAGAATTGTCAAGAATAACAGTAAAAATGACAATGTCAGGCAAGCAAAATTATGTACTGAACCTTTAACTGTGCAAGCATATGTAACTGAATAGTGAAGAGTTGTTATGGTGTATGTATTCAAAGAATGAGTTACTGAACGGAATTCAGCATCATCAAGAAAATACAGATATTTTTTGGGAATATGAGGGGGTAACCAAAAAGATGGAATTATTTTTTAAAAGCTGTATTTTTTCAAACCATTTACAAAACAACTCTATCCCCTTCAAAGTACTCTCCATTACAACTAATACATGTGTCTCACCAGTGCTTCCCCAGTTTGAAACATTTTTTGTAGTCATCTTTAGAAATCACTGACAGCTCCTCCCTCATTTATTTTTTCTTGACTTATTCAATCTTGTCAAATCAGTGTCCTTCCATGCTCTTTTTCATGTGTGGGAATAAGAAAAAGTCACAAGCAGCTGTGTAAGGTGTGTGTGTCAGTGGAACCATGCCATTCTTAGCCAAAAAACTGTCTAACAGAGATGGCTGTGTGTGCAGGTGCATTGTCGTGGTGGAAGAACCCCAGTCTCCTATCAGTCACAAATCGAGTCTTTTTTGACAAACAAGGTAACCCACTAATCTCTGACAGTTGGTCAATTGTCTGTCAATAATCTAAGACAAGCTCTCGAATTTTTTCAATATTTTCGTCAATTTGGGCAGCTGATGGACATCCAGAATGAGGTTTGTCGCCATTTGAATTTCTCCAATAGCATCACCTTGATGAGCTGTTTTCAATATTAAAAGAGTTTCAGCAGCATTTTTACTGCATTTCACAGTTGCGTGTTGTTCACTTAAATCTGCCATAATAAAAAATAAAACAAGAACAAAACAGTGCTAGCAAAAACGATCACTGTAGCAAAAATGATCACTGCAGACGAGTAGAACAAGCCATGTCAACAACAAAGGTAGCACTGCACTTGCAATGAGTTGCGCTATACACACCTTTTTTTTAATTTTATTTTTGTCATACTCCAATGCACTTCCTTTTCTGAGTGTTCTACTATCACTGTGCACAGAGACAAATGGATGGAGAAGTCTAAAATGGTGAGAAACAAACTATTTTAGCATCATTATATTTCTGATGTTCACATTGTTTGTGAGTGCAGCATATCATGAATATTTCTTTAAATAAAATGTTTCCATAAGAACTAAATATACTGATGAAGAACTACATTTACTAAATCATACAGCAAATAATTAAATTTATGGAAATATCAATTTAATAAGAAATTAGTTGTTTCACTTAGCTATCATACATGTACTACTAATGAAAAGAGAACAGAAAATCAAATAATGGTAATAATAATAATAATAATAATAATAATAAAACCCATGGAGGCCCGGGAAAAGAATAGGCCTCTGGTATGTTCTGCCAGTCGTAAACGGCGATTAAAAGAACAAACCACTAATAGGGCTAACCCCCCTTTTAGTGTGATTTGTTGGTTCAGGACAGAACTAATGTAGCCTCGGACAAGTGCTGTCATGGTAGGGGACAACGCTTGAACCCTATGCCCGTCCACAATGGTAACGACACTGCTAGCCACACGGAAAATGATTTAAATCCAAATAGAGGTGTTTTGCAGGATATGCTTCCTGCAACCACTCTAGAAGGAAAACAAAGACAGAGGATGAGATGGTCAGATGAAGTTAATTGACATCTCATGTTCTGTTATTACCAAGCAACAAATTTAGGAACCAACACAACTGGATACAGATCACAAGTATATACAACATTTATTACCAGATACCCAGAATTAAAATTTTTAACAGAACAATGACTAGCTGATCAGATCTGCATAATAATCAAAAATAACAGGATACCCCAGTCAGAATTAGAAAACATCAAACAACAAGTACAACAAATACTGGAACAAAATAATGTGTAATCAGAAGAATAAAATACAGTAATGGACTCAAACATCCCAGAGCAAACAAACAAAGAACAACACGCATCAATTAAACAGTCAGAGGAAAACGAAATCTTAAGACAGCCACCAGAACAAGCACAAATAGAACACGAAGTGATACACATGTTAGATATAGAAGAAAAATTTCAGCTGACATACATAGAGTACAAAGATACAAATACAGGCATTAGACCATTCTTGCATAGACCACCAAATAACCCACAAGTCGAAACAACAATAACAACTATCAACACAATCATACACAACAAAATACATGAAAATACAACTATGGAAGAGTTACAACTTCTGGTTTATATGGGAGCACTCACTACACTAAATATACACACTAGGCAGAGATCAGAACCAACTAACACACAGAAGAAACCCACAAAACCAGCATGGCAAC
Organism: Schistocerca serialis cubense; assembly: GCF_023864345.2. Lineage (NCBI taxonomy): Eukaryota > Metazoa > Arthropoda > Insecta > Orthoptera > Acrididae > Schistocerca > Schistocerca serialis. Next base: position 211,817,766 of record NC_064646.1, on the reverse strand, counting down.
ACAGGCTGCAGATAAGAATAGAAAAACTGAGAAAAGACATTGAACAGCTAACACAATTTATAAGAAATGAAATATCAGACAAAAAACGAAAAAGGTTTGGTAAAATCTCACAACAAGAAGCGATAGAGCAATTAGATGAAAAGAAACAGAAATTACAAGCATTGGCCAAGCGACTTAGAAGATACAAAAAAAGTGAAAATAGAAGGAAACAAAACCAAACATTCAACACAAACCAAAAGAAATTTTACGAGACAATAGATAACACACACACAAAAAAAAAATAGACAATCCACCAAACATAACAGACATGGAACACTTCTGGAGCAACATATGGTCAAACCCGGTACAACATAACAGGCATGCACGGTGGTTACAAGCAGAAACAGACACATACAAGATGATACCACAAATGCCTGAAGTGATAATTTTGCAACATGAAGTCACCCGAGCAATTAATTCTACTCACAATTGGAAAGCCCCTGGAAAAGACAAAATAGCAAATTTCTGGCTAAAGAAGTTCACCTCAACACATTCACATCTAACTAAATTATTTAACAGTTACATTGCAGACCCATACACATTCCCTGACACACTTACACATGGAATAACTTATCTAAAACCTAAAGATCAAGCAGACAAAGCAAACCGAGCTAAATATCGCCCCATAATATGCCTACCAACAATATACAAAATATTAACTTCAGTCATTACACAGAAATTAATGACACATACAATACAGAACAAAATTATAAATGAAGAACAAAAAGGCAGTTGCAAAGGAGCACGAGGATGTAAAGAGCAACTGATAATAGATGCAGAGGTGACACACCAAGCTAAAACTAAACAAAGGTCGCTACACTACGCATACATTGATTACCAAAAAGCTTTTAATAGTGTACCCCATTCATGGTTACTACAGATATTGTAAATATACAAAGTAGATCCTAAATTGATACAGTTCCTTAACATAGTAATGAAAAATTGGAAAACCACACTTAATATCCAAACAAATTCAAATAATATCACAGAGCACAGCCAATACAGATTAAGCATGGAATATACCAAGGAGACTCATTAAGTCCTTTCTGGTTCTGCCTTGCTCTGAGGCCACTACCCAACATGCTAAATAATACAAATTATGGATACAATATTACTGGAACATACCAACACAAAATCACACATTTGCTATACGTGGATGATCTAAATCTACTGGCAGGAACAAATCAACAACTCAACCAATTAATATATAACAGAAGTATTCAGCAATGATATAAATATGGCTTTTGGAAGAGACAAATGTAAGTAAAATAGCATAGTCAAGGGACAACACACTAAACAAGAAGATTACATATTGGATAACCACAGCGACTGCATAGAAGCGATGGAAAAAACAGATGCCTATAAATATCTAGGATACAGACAAAAAATAGGAATAGATAATACAAATATTAAGGAAGAACTAAAAGAAAAATATAGACAAAGAGTAACAAAAATACTGAAAACAGAATTGACAGCAAGAAACAAGACAAAAGCTATAAATACTTATGCTATACCAATATTGACCTACTCATTTGGAGTAGTGAAATGGAGTAACACAGACCTAGAAGCACTCAATACACTTACATGATCACAATGCCACAAATGTAGAATACATCACATACATTCAGCAACAGAAAGATTCACATTAAGCAGAAATGAAGGAGGAAGGGGATTTATCGACATAAAAAACCTACATTATGGATAGGTAGACAATTTAAGAAAATTAGTTATAGAACGAACAGAAACTAGCAAAATACACAAAGAAATCACTCATATAAATACATTGGCTACACTACTGCAATTTCATAACCGCTTCTACAACCCTTTAGATCACATAACATCAACAGATACAAAGAAAGTAAATTGGAAAAAGAAAACACTACATGGCAAGCACCCGTATCATCTAACACAGCCACACATCGATCAAGACACATCCAACACATGGCTAAGAAATGGCAATATATACAGTGAGCTGGAAGGATTCATGATTGCAATACAGGATCAAACAATAAACACCAGATATTGCAGCAAGCATATTATTAAAGATCCCAATACCACAACAGATAAATGCAAACTTTGCAAACAACAAGTAGAAACAGTAGATCATATCACAAGCGAATGTACAATACTAGCAAATACAGAATACCCCAGAAGACATGACAATGTAGCAAAAATAATACATCAACAACTTGCCGTACAGCATAAACTAAGAAAACAACACATTCCCACACACAAGTATGCACCACAAAATGTACTGGAGAATGATCAATACAAATTATACTCGAACAGAACCATTATAACAGATAAAACAACACCATACAACAAACCTGACATCATACTCACCAATAAAAAGAAGAAATTAACACAACTAATCGAAATATCCGTACCCAATACAACAAATATACAGAAGAAAACAGGAGAAAAAATTGAAAAATACATTCAACTGGCTGAGGAATTCAAGGACATGTGGCATCAAGATGAAATTGACATTATACCAATTATAATATCAACTACAGGAGTCATACCACACAATATCCACCAGTACATCAACGCAATACAGCTACATCCAAACTTATACGTACAACTACAGAAATCTGTAATTATTGATACATGTTCAATTACCCAAAAGTTCCTAAATGCAATGTAACATATACCGTACAGTTAAAAGGAAGTCACGCTTGATCAAGGTCTGTATCACTTTCCATTTTTAACCAGACATAACGTCTTAGAAAGGAAAGCAATAATAATAATAATAGTAATAATAATAATACTGGTCTAAGAGCTCTGTTACAAATTTAGTAACTAACGATTTGAATTTCATATCATCTGTCTCTCTACCACTATCATGTTGGAGTTCAAAATTACTTTCCTCTACTGATTTTATTCCTTTCATCCGTTCTGATGCTCCACATAGTCCTTGCCTTAATCTTGAAATTCTGACTTTTTGCACATGGTGAATGGTTTTTGCCTTCTTGCTAACACACTGGAGAATATTCCAGTACTGCCTGTATTGCATTGTTAAATCTTGATTAGAGGTAGACAAGTCATTAAATAAACCTATCTCATCTTAGTACAAGATATTTTGATCCCAGATGTCTGCTACCCTTTTTCTAGGCTTCCAATGTAAATTACTCTGGCCTGTTGTAAAGAAAAACTAGATTCACAATGTTGCAAGAAATTTTTAGGGAAAAATTAATTTTCTCATCTGCTGTGTGTTCTTGATAAACCTCTTTTCATTTTTCATCCTATAAGTTCTCTCTGCATAGTGTAACAGAGTCAGCAATTGCAAATGTGTGAAATTTTAATTTTCCTTACTTACTTGAACCTGATTGATGAGGATGCTTTATTGCTGCTGAAGCGGGAACGTGTTGTATCCCCGCTTACAGTCGCTCATGTGCAGTGAACCGGCATTCATCGCCGCGCCCACGCACTATGCTCATGGGAGAGGCTTTGTGGCAATAAATGACTAAAGCGGTTTCTGGACAGGACACATTTATTTTTCCTGCCGTTACAATAAATGACAAATAATATACTTCGCTAATGTCCGTCTACATAGGCGCGTTGCACTGGCGGCACGGCTCGGTCACCGATCCCGGAGGGTGTACACTCCAGTGACGAGCCGTGGCGCGACCGCGTGGACCGAGCGAGACAAAAGGCCGCGTCACAGAATGTTGTGCTCTTGGCGCAACCGGAGGCGCCGTAACGTCCGCGAAGAAACGAAAGACAATTTAACGGCGACTGCGTTTACAACCGCGCGTACGCATTTATGGTGGAGTCACGTTGACTCGACGCACGTGGTCCGCGGCAGAAGAACTGGGGAGACGTGTGTCGCGTCGCGTCGACTAGCTCGCACTGTGGCAGCTTTGTTCCCGTGCGGTCCGGTGTGCTACGCACCGTTGCCGAAATTCCGCATAACGGTACAGCTGCCCCTACTTGTGTTGGCAGTGCCGTAGTTCAGCCCTTCGTGCGTTGGACGGTGCTGCCGCCACACAGATCCCCCCTTGGAGAGCGGAGCTCCGTAGCTGCGAAAATGCGGCGATCGTTCGGTGGCACGCGTGTGTTTAAAGTTCGCGCACTGCGTGATGGCAGTGCGGCAGCTTTGGCGGGGGTCGGTCGGCGTCGGAAGGGCGGCGGCCCATGACGTCAGCGCGCCGGACCGGCGAGTGTGCCGTGGGCGTGTCCTCGCGCTGACGGCTAGTGACAGCGGCAGCAGGCACTGGCTGCGACTGTCCGTAGCGATGCGCGTGAGGGCGCGCGTTGCAGGTCATTGGTGGTGACGTCTCGAAGGCGCAAGCGCGAGTGCGGTACCGTCGGAACTCGAACGCGGGTCCGGGAGCTACTACGGACAAGCCGGGCGGTGTGGTGCGCGATGTCCGGAGCTCGACGGAGAAGCGAATGAGGTAAGCTGGCGCGGGTGCCGATTCGGCCTCAACGCCCAACGCGGCGGAGGCAAAAGACGCGAACGCGGGTCCAGGAGCTGTGACGAACGCTCGACTGGAGTTACCGGCCGAAGGCACTTGCAGCTGGAGGTCGGGTCTCTACAGCGGACGGCGGCTCGTGGGCGCCGAATTCTGATGGCGTTCGGTGGCTCGGGCACGTGATTGCCGGTTTGGGTGTCGTGGCACGCTGGCGACACAGCACGGCCGTTTGAATCGGACGCGGCGGCCGGCGCGCGTGACGTAGTCCGCTGGCGGCTGTGGTGGGGGCGACCGGTGCGCCTGTGGTGGGCGCGGTCCGGGCGGCCGTACCAGCTGCCTGGGCGTGGTGGAGGGAGGCGCATGTGGCGGCGCGATGACAGCAGGCTGCAGCTGTGCGTCACCGGCGGCTCCGGGTGCGGGTTCCGTCTGACCGCTGGCAGAGGGCGTGTCGTCCGTGATCAGATCTTCTGCCGGGTCGAAGAAATGCGTGGCTGATGGAGCGGGCAAGACGTAGGCTGGTTTGACGCGGTCGACTGACACTGTCGACGGCTTTCCGTTGCACTTGAGGACCAGCGTTTTGTCTCCTCGGGCGATCACGCGGTGCGGTCCACTGTAGGGCGGTCGGAGAGGTGGCCGTACTGCGTCGGTACGCAACATGACGTGTGTGCAGCGCTGCAGGTCGGCGTGGACGAATATCCTCCCGGTGCCGTGCCGCGTCGGTGCGTGCGCTCGGAGGCCGGCCATGTGACTGCGCAGACGTTCCGCCAGAGTGGGTGCCACGGCGTCATGTGGGAGTCTTACATCTTCGACAAAATTGCCCGGGATTGTCAGGGATTGCCCATAAACGAGGTCGGCAGGTGACGCGCCGATCTCCTCCTTCGGCGTGACTCGCAGGCCGAGCAGCACCAGTGGAAGCGCCTCTGGCCATGAGGTGTCGTGGCAGGTTAGAGCGGCTTTGGGGGTCCTGTGGAACCGTTCGACAATGCCATTCGACGCCGGTTGGTAGCTGGTTGTCCTGTGTAACCGGGTGCCACACAGTCTGGCGACGTGCGTGAACAACGCGCAGTCAAACTGGCGGCCGCGATCAGTTGTCACGTGACTGGGACATCCGAAGCGTGCCACCCAGGTGTCGACGAATGCGGTGGCGACGGTCTCGGCTGTGACGTCCGCGACGGGCGTTGCTTCCGGCCAGCGAGTGAAGCGGTCCACCATAGTTAGGAGGTACCGCTTGCCTTGTGAGAGAGGAAGCGGGCCGACGAGGTCCACGTGGACGTGCGCAAATCGGCGTGTCGCGTCCGGGAAGGTGCCCACGGGTGCGTGGGTGTGCCTCCCGACTTTGGCGCGCTGACATGCGGTGCAAGTGCGCGCCCATTCGCGACAGTCCTTCCGAAGCCCGGGCCAGACGAAACGTGCAGCCACGAGCATCGCAGTGGTGTTGGTGCCGGGGTGTGACAGTCCGTGGATACGGTCGAAGGCACTGCGTCAGAATTTCTCCGGGAGAAATGGTCGGTGCGTGCCGGTTGAGGTGTCACACCAAATCTTCCGTGCGGAGCCGGGGACAGGCACCAGCTCCAGTTGCAGGCCGCTGGAAGTGTCGTGACGGAAGCGGTGCAGTTCTTCGTCACTCTCCTGTACTTGGGCCATGTCCTCAAAGTTCACAGGGGGTGAAATAACGGCACACGCTCGGGACAAACAATCGGCGACGATATTGTCTATCCCCGAAATGTGTCGAATGTCAGTCATGAATTGCGACACGTACTCTAACTGCTGGAGTTGGCGTGGTGAACACTTAGTGTGGTTGTTCTCGAACGCGTGGGTAATGGGTTTGTGATCGGTGAAAATGATGAACTGTCGGGCTTCTATGGACGGTCGGAAGTATTTCACCGCCGCGTACACCGCAAGCAACTCTCGGTCATAAGCGCTCCAAGCACGTTGCGAATCGTAAAGCTTTTTAGAGAAAAAACCGAGAGGCTGCCAACTCCCGCCGACGCGCTGTTGTAACGCCGCGCCGATGGCGGCCTGGCTGGCGTCCACGACTACAGCTAAGTCCGCATCATGTACCGGGTGCGCGAGCAGCGTCGCTTCCACGAGATTCCTTTTCACGTCGGGGTCACCAGTGAAGCGGGAACGTGTTGTATCCCCGCTTACAGTCGCTCATGTGCAGTGAACCGGCATTCATCGCGCGCCCACGCACTATGCTCATGGGAGAGGCTTTGTGGCAATAAATGACTAAAGCGGTTTCTGGACAGGACACATTTATTTTTCCTGCCGTTACAATAAATGACAAATAATATACTTCGCTAATGTCCGTCTACATAGGCGCGTTGCACTGGCGGCACGGCTCGGTCACCAATCCCGGAGGGTGTACACTCCAGTGACGAGCCGTGGCGCGACCGCGTGGACCGAGCGAGACAAAAGGCCGCGTCACAGAATGTTCTGCTCTTGGCGCAACCGGAGGCGCCGTAACGTCCGCGAAGAAATGAAAGACAATTTAACGGCGACTGCGTTTACGACCGCGCGTACGCATTTACGGCGGAGTCACGTTGACTCGACAGTGCCGTAGTTCAGCCCTTCATGCGTTGGACGGTGCTGCCGCCACACTGCTATTTGACCATCACAATCATATAAGCTATTTATTATAGGGACCACGTCTATTCAATTAAAGACATTAGGATTTAGACATAAATTATCAGTGTCCATTGCAGTATGTCCTCCTATACTTGCTAGGAATGTTACTGTGGAAGCCAAACCAAAGTCAGGCATAGCAGTTACAGGTGCCTTCAATCAGAACTATCCATGATTAAATATTCATATGCTATCACTTCATAGTTATTTCTACTAGTTTTAAGTCTTATTTGTGCCCCTCTGAGTGCTTAGTGAAGTTTAAAACATTTCTTTTGTTGGCCTCTTGACTGTCAGAAAAGCTATCTTGCATTTTACCCAGACTGCTAGTGAAGTACAGCAATCAAATGGCTGTCTGTGCCTACATGTGTTTTTATGACTGAGCACATATTTGAAGCACTGAAGGTACATATGCTGTAATAGTGGAATTTATAGAATGGGGGTGCAGGTAGGTTTGTATTGAATGTTTATTTCTGTGACTATACTTGTACCAGAAAAATATTGGCAGCTCAGAAGTTAATTAGGCTCTATGCTGGTACATATATCTGTGTGTCACACATACACCATGTGGCCAAAAGTATCTGAAGACCTATTAGTGAGCATTAATATGGGTTTGATCAACCCTTCTCCTTTACAACAAACCTATCTCCTTTACAGCGGCTTGAACTCTGCTGGGACACTTTCAATGATTTGTGTGTATGCTCAGGCATATTACTCACAGATTCTGCTTTATGACATTTGAAGTCACTGAACTCTCCTGACACATTCTGCTCTTACTGCTTATTAATGGTACAATAGTCCCTGCCTCCTTTTATACTGCCAGGTCCACCTCTTGTGACATCTAAGTGATCAGTTCCACATTGCATTTTTGATCACTTAATGTAGATTAGCTATAAGTCAATGGCTACTATCCTGACTTTCACTTATTAGAATACTTATCACCATTATAAGTCCCTGGCTTGCAGAAGTCCTACCTAAGGACTAATCACAAATTGGAAATGAGTGAAGACTTTTTTTCCTGGCAATCACCATATCTGTGCCTGATAAATTTACACTGTATTCTTGACATTTTTTATTCAGGAAAATATATAAAATAATCAGACTTGCTCTTGATGGAAATAAAGAAAAGAATGAAAAAAGAGTTTCATACACTAGTGAAAATATAATGTACAATTTGAACAATATTACAGCCTAAATTAAAATAGAACAATAGTTTTAATGTACACCCTAATGACCAGCACAAATATCAAGTGGATAAAATTACCCCATCTCTGATAAAATTATTCTGATTGCAGGTCCTGCCAGAATCACTAGAATTGCTGATCAGTCAGCCAATACCAGAACCATTGTCTTCTTGGAAGAGAGTTGCAGCTGCTGTCACTGTGGGGTCATGTCAGAAATGTGTTTGTGTATTTGATGCATACTGTTACAGTGCATTATTTTATAGTCCTTTGTGTCTGTCAGTTTTTCCAAATATGTATAATCCTGGAGAATACAATTTTTGTAACTATTTTACAAATTTGCATTATTCATCCACCATTTCATATACAGGAATAGCTCCACACACAGGATTGCTCCACAATAATTTTGATGGAATCCTGCTTACCGTAGGGACAATTGTTGACTCATGCTCTGTGAATTCTTAGACATTACATACATAATTTTTTAGTTAGCAGGTTGTGAGGACATGTCATGAAGACAATACACTCTGCAGGGTTCAGAAATAAGAACAACTTTTTCACTTTTTACAAAAGAAAGAAAACTTTGTACAAATTTATTTATTTATTTATTTTTATTTATTTATTTATTCTCCATGGATTTGTTTTGGATAGTTTACATATTGATCATTTCCCCTTATAACATTGTGGGAAACAGTTGTATACAATAGGTCTACAGATAAAAAAATTATGTTGCTTTTTTCGGTACATGTAAATATTATTTATACAAATGAAAGTATTCTACTCCACTGGGAGGAATTCCTTAATACTATAAAAACACTTATTGATGAGGAATTCCTTCAAGGCAATTTCAAAGCAGCTACCACTTAAGCTTTTTAATTTTTTTGGAATTTTGTTATAAAATTTGATCCCCATGTAATAGGAGCTATTGTCTGCACTTTTTGTATTATCTCTTTCCAGGTGATAATCATCGTCCCTCCTAGTATTGTACATCTGTAGTTCTCCATTTAGATGATTGTACTGCTTGTATTTTAGCATCAGCTGAACCATTTTATAAATATATAGTGATGGGAGTTTTAGTAGTTTCTTAATTTTGAAAATTGCCTTGCAGGACTCATTATATCTAAGCTTACACATGATTCTAACTGCCTTTTTTTGAAGGATGAATACCCTATTTACGTGCTTGGCAGCAGCACAACCCCATACTTCAAATCCATATGTGAGGCTGGCTACACTAAAGCATAGTAGATTATACTCATTTGGTCATATTTAAGAAATTGTGACACTGTCCACATTGCATAAATTGGTTTGCTTAGTTTTTGGCTTAAGGAATCGATATGATGCTCCCAAGAGAGATGCTGATCTAACATGACACCAAGGAAGGAAGTTTTATCTTTCAATTTTATTTCTGAACTGTAATCAGACACTTCACTCCATTGCATTTCAGCTTGTTTGTGGTGTATTTGAAATTCCATTAGATTTGTTTTATTGATGTTTAAGCTTAAGTGATTGTTTTGGAAGTAATTCTTCAATCCAAGTGACACCAGAACAACTTTGGGCCATATCATTCTCGTTGGTTCCCCAGTTAACAATGGTTGTGTCATCCACATAGTTAAGCATCTTTCTGTTGTGTTCTGTGGCCAGGTCATTAACATATAGTATGAACAATAAAGGACCCAAAACTGACCCTTGGAGCACACCATACTTTACTATAGCTATACTGGAGCTGTACTTCTTAATAATGTTGCCCACTTTGTGTGTGACTTGTGTAACCTGATATCTGTCTTGTAGGTATGACTGTATAAGACTTTTGGCTATTCCTCTGATACCATAAGTTTCCAGTTTCTCAAGCAACAGCTTATGAGATACTGTGTCGAATGCATGTGATAAATCTACAAACAAACATTCCATCCTTTCTTTTCCATCTAATTTCATAAGTATTGTATGTACTACATCTCATATGGCAGATGTTGATTAGCCTTTCCTAAAACCATGTTGGGTTTCTCATAGCACTTTTTCTTTGACAAGAAAGTTTTCTAACCATAGTGAAATAATCTTTTCTAATACTTTGCTTAGGATTGGAATTAAGCTACTTTGTTGCTGCCTTTTTTGTGCAATGGCTTGACTATTGTATATTTTAATTCAGATGGAAATACACCTTTATTCAAACTTTCATTGAAGAGGTGGACCATTTTATTACTTCTCAGAATATTCATATTTGAAATTTATATACTTTTGTATGAATTTGAACTAATTCTGGAAACGTTTTTTTCCAGTCTTTTATTTTTTTTATTCTTTTTATTTCATCTCTGAGCATTTTGCATACTATTAATGTTAATAGTTTGTACAAGTTGAATAATGGTACATATAAAAATAACAAAAGAAACAGTTAAATCATGTAGATTTGCATACAAACATACAAGCAGTATAAGTTAAAATTTCAAATCTCCTTTTGCACAATCAAAAAATTCCTCTACAGCAGAGTGAATAGTATAGTATAGTGAATAATGTTTTATTCGCCTCATAACACACAATTCCTAATCTTATGATTAGTATACAGGAGACACGTCAAAGAAATGGATAACACAACTTAGGCCTAATTGGTACAAAGAATTTTAACATTAATATAAACTTTCATTTTTCTTTCCTTCCTTTTGTGAAGGACAGCTACATTTACACACAAGACTATATGTAAATTTATCCTGCTCAAATGTTCAGTTCATTCTTCATGAACTCCTCAACAGTGTAGTTGCAGCGTTTGACAAGTATATCATATAGCTTTGTTTTCAGTGTCTCTAGGTTCATACTCAGAACATTCATTCCTTTTAGCTTGTTATGAATTTTCATTGCCGTATACTGACGAGACTGCGCATATAGGTTTAAGCGATGAGTGGGAAGCATAAAATTGTCTTTGTTTCTTGTGTTATACGTGTGATTGAAGCAGTTTTTCTCAAATAACTCTAAATTGCTGTGTAGAAAGATGATAATATCATAGATGTATAAGGAGGGAACTGTTAATAACTGTTGTTTTTCAAATAGTGGGCAACATGGTGTTCTAGGATGGGCAGTACACATGTTCCTTGTTATTCTTTTCTGTAACTTTAGTATGCACAATATATTGCTTGAATTTCCCCAAAAAATAATACCATACCTTACAACTGATTGAAAGTAACTGTGGTATGCAATTTTCCTTGTATTCATGTCTGTTGCACCAGCTAATATTTGCATAGCAAATGCAAAGCTACATAATTTGCTTAACAGGTAGTTAACATGTTTATTCCAATTTAAATTTTTAACTAGGTTTAACCCTGAAACCTTCACTGAATCCGCTTCTTCTATATCCTGATTTTTATGAGTTATTTTAATTTCTTGGGGCTTTGACTGTTTTGTTCTGAATTGCACCATGTGGGTTTTGGGGATATTCAGTCTTAATCCATTCAGTTGGAACCATGTTTCTAGTTTGTTCTTTGTGTTTATTATGTAGAGAGGGATGTTTTCTGGCTCCTGGTTTTCAATTAATACAGATGTGTCATCTGCAAATAAAATCGATGGAGCATTTATATTGTTCGTTAAATCATTTATATAGAACGAAAACAAAATAGGTCCTAGAATCGAGGCTTGAGGGACACCGTGGACTACTGTTTTCCATTTTGAATAGTAATTTGCTGCATTTGATGAGACGATCACGCTTTGTTTCCTATTTGATAAGTATGAAGTAAGCCAATTTGGAACATTACCCATGATCCCATACTTATCAAGCTTATAGATGAGCAGAATATGATTTTTGTGAGATCACAAAAGATTGCTGCAACTTTATTATGGTTGTCTAATGATGTCCTGATCTTGTCAATAAACTTGTTAATTGCATCAATAGTACTTTTGCCATGCTGGAAACCAAATTGGTTTTCCGTAGTAATACCATATTTCTCCATAAAATTTCGAATCTGCATAGCAGCAGCATTTTCAAAGATTTTTGATAGGACTGGGAGGAGGGAGATGGGACGATAATTCCCCATATCCTCTCTTGACCCTTTTTTGAGCAACGGTTTTACTTCTGCATACTTCAGCACCTCTGGGAAGCTTCCTTATTCAAAAGATTGGTTTATTATTTTGGATAGTGGGTATCCTATTATTTTACACACAAATTTTAAAAAGTCTTCAGTTTAGACCTGTGTTGTGTAACATTTCTGAACCTTTTTGGTGAGGTAGTCTATGCTTCTAATGGCAGTGCATTCAACAGTTCTACTCCAAGGTATGTATGAATGTAGCTAGTGTGTGTCTTTCTTAGTCTTGTAAAAGGGTGGTCAATATTTTCTTTGTGATGTGACAGTGAAATGATAGCTTTAACTAGAAGGTCTCTTGATTTTATTTTGTGTAGACTAGGCAGCTAAGTATAAATAATGATGGGACTGTCTTCACACCCAGTTTCTTGAAAAGTGCCCTACAAGATACATTGCTTTTGAAAATATCCACTAGACATCTGATAGACTTTTGCTTCCATATAAAAACTTTTTTTGTCCCAGTTGAGCTGCCCCAAAGCAGTGAGCAGTATGTTATGTACCTATGAAAAATGCACAATAGGAACTGGGCATTATCTTTTCACTCACACATGTCCTAAATTTATGTAAAAGGTATATGACTAATGGTAATTTGGTGCATATGGAATATGTATGGAGGTTCCAAGTTAATTTGGAATCCAATTGCACACCCAGAAGTTTAACTGGCATACAGCTGTTGTTGGTACTGCATAAACTAAAAATTACATTTTCAGTGTGGCAGAATGGGAACACACTGATAAAGATATTGAAATCTGCAAGATTTTGGAGACAGTGGCTTCTTCTCCTGGCAGAACGGCTGAAGGAGAAGGAAGAGGGTTGTGGAAAAGGACTGGTGAGGTTTAGGAAATGCGGAGAGTTCATTAAAGTCACCCAAAATCCTGATCGGGGAGACCTACGGGGTGGGATGGAAAGGAAAGACATTATATTTTCAAAAACTGATAATTTTCATTGTTGATTTACATTTTAAGTTTTAGTCTGCTTTACATTTAATTCATTCTCTTTGAACCAGATATTAGAGAGTCTTAGGTTGCCTTTGCTTTGTGCCTTTAGTTCCTCTGTCATTCCCAGTTGCAGTGAATATAATACCATCAGCATGCAGAACAGATTTACGTGGCATAGGTCATTAATACAGATTGTCAACAATAAGGGCCTCAGTATGGAACCTTGAGGTTCACCTCTTGAAACATGTAGGAATACAGAGCTCATACCATTAAAGTGTACCTTCTACGTCTTATTGTCAAGATATGATTCTATAAGAGTGAATTCTGTATCTTGAATTCCACAGCACCACAGTTTATCTATAAGAATCTGATAACTCGCAGACTCAAATGCCTCGCTCACATCAATTGGTAAAAATCCAATTTATTAGTACACAAATTAATTGTAGTATAATGTGCATTTTCTTTTTAATAACAAAATATTACAGACTATACAAGTCTTTTATTATTTAGTTGCTGAATTTTGCTATAGCTAAGCAACATTAGTGAAGCACTCAAATGTAGATGTTTGTTGTGCGATACAAATAACTTTGTTTTTTTTCCTAGATGTTTATTGATGCCTGATTTATAGTTGTCATTTTGTTGAGTTGTGTGTCCTTTGTTACCAGAATTAATGAAGAAGTTATTCATTTCATTGAGTGTGATATTGGTAGTATCACTAGTGGTTGTATTAATATTATGTAGTTCTGATTTGATAGCTCTCCAAGCAGCCTTGCATTTGTTTTGTGGTTGCTTAATATAGTTTTCACTTGCCAACCGTTTCTGTTGTATAATTTCTCATCTGTAACTTTTGTTTTGAAGATACTTAAGTATATCTTCTTCACTGTTCTCTGATCTGTGGGTTGAGAAGTGGGACAATCTGGACCAACAGTGCTGAGATGAACTTGTGTATAGTATGCCACGGTGAATACAGGCACGCATCAGTGCAAGAGGACGTGCTACTGGGTACTAGAGGACCGGTGTGTACAGCAGTCGGACCACCACCTCTGAAGTTCTTACTGTATGGTGTCTCGCGTCTGTCGGCCGTCGTAATTTAATATATATATTATTATTGTTATTATTATTTTTTGATTGTTGCCGACTTACATGGTGGGACTTAATAAAAATGATATTTAAGTTGAACAATGGAATAAACTTTTCATATTAATTTCCTCGGCTAGTCAGTTCACTGTAAAGCAAGACATCTTTAGTTATTAATTAAAATTGCGGCCCACACACACGCGAGAGTATTTTTCTTACCTCCGTTAACCATTGTATTGTAGTCAGAGTCCTGGCTCTGGGTCTCGGCTATG